>NC_059203.1:13848815-13913815 GCF_020615455.1 Coregonus clupeaformis | reverse complement strand
AATAGTTTATAGGTCCTGGAGGGGGAATGCATAGATACGGATGGGAAATAGTTTATAGGTCCTGGAGGGGGAATGCATAGATACGGATGGGAAATAGTTTATAGGTCCTGCAGGGGGAATGCATAGATACGGATGGGAAATAGTTTATAGGTCCTGGAGGGGGAATGCATAGATACGGATGGGAAATAGTTTATAGGTCCTGGAGGGGGGAATGCATAGATACGGATGGGAAATAGTTTATAGGTCCTGGAGGGGGGAATGCATAGATACGGATGGGAAATAGTTTATAGGTCCTGGAGGGGGGAATGCATAGATACGGATGGGAAATAGTTTATAGGTCCTGCAGGGGGAATGCATAGATACGGATGGGAAATAGTTTATAGGTCCTGGAGGGGGAATGCATAGATACGGATGGGAAATAGTTTATAGGTCCTGCAGGGGGAATGCATAGATACGGATGGGAAATAGTTTATAGGTCCTGGAGGGGGAATGCATAGATACGGATGGGAAATAGTTTATAGGTCCTGGAGGGGGAATGCATGTGTGTGTGTGATGGGATTGGGGGTTCCCAGACCATCTGAATGTGTAGTTCTGGTGATGTTTTCCGGGCTGCTGGGGTGTACAATAGCTCCTCAGAACTCTCAGACATCCCCTAATAGTCTCCTCATAACTATGAGATATCCCCTTATACAGTCTTAACATAACACAGTCCTTTCCCAACTCTTACCATAATAATAATAATATGCCATTTAGCAGACGCTTTTATCCAAAGCGACTTACAGTCATGTGCGCATACATTTTCACGTATGGGTGGTCCCGGGGATCGAACCCACTACCCTGGCGTTACAAGCGCCATGCTCTACCAATTGAGCTACAGAGGACCACAGCACAGTCCTTTCCCAACTCTTGGCCTGTGTTATGGTAAGAGTTGGGAAAGGACTGTGTTATGGTAAGAGTTGGGAAAGGACTGTGTTATGGTAAGAGTTGGGAAAGGACTGTGTTATGGTAAGAGTTGGGAAAGGACTGTGTTATGGTAAGAGTTGGGAAAGGACTAGTTGGGAAAGGACTGTGTTATGGTAAGAGTTGGGAAAGGACTGTGTTATGGTAAGAGTTGGGAAAGGACTGTGTTATGGTAAGAGTTGGGAAAGGACTGTGTTATGGTAAGAGTTGGGAAAGGACTAGTTGGGAAAGGACCGTGTTATGGTAAGAGTTGGGAAAGGACTAGTTGGGAAAGGACTAGTTGGGAAAGGACTGTGTTATGGTAAGAGTTGGGAAAGGACTGTGTTATGGTAAGAGTTGGGAAAGGACTGTGTTATGGTAAGAGTTGGGAAAGGACTGTGTTATGGTAAGAGTTGGGAAAGGACTGTGTTATGGGAAGAGTTGGGAAAGGACTAGTTGGGAAAGGACTGTGTTATGGTAAGAGTTGGGAAAGGACTGTGTTATGGTAAGAGTTGGGAAAGGACTGTGTTATGGTAAGAGTTGGGAAAGGACTGTGTTATGGTAAGAGTTGGGAAAGGACTGTGTTATGGTAAGAGTTGGGAAAGGACTGTGTTATGGGAAGAGTTGGGAAAGGACTAGTTGGGAAAGGACTGTGTTATGGTAAGAGTTGGGAAAGGACTGTGTTATGGTAAGAGTTGGGAAAGGACTGTGTTATGGTAAGAGTTGGGAAAGGACTAGTTGGGAAAGACCGTTATGGTAAGAGTTGGGAAAGGACTGTGTTATGGTAAGGACTAGTTGGGAAAGGACTGTGTTATGGTAAGAGTTGGGAAAGGACTGTGTTATGGTAAGAGTTGGGAAAGGACTGTGTTATGGTAAGAGTTGGGAAAGGACTGTGTTATGGTAAGAGTTGGGAAAGGACTAGTTGGGAAAGGACTGTGTTATGGTAAAGTTGTTTAAAGAGTTGGGAAAGGACTGTGTTATGGTAAGGAGTTGGGAAAGGACTGTGTTATGGTAAGAGTTGGGAAAGGACTGTGTTATGGTAAGAGTTGGGAAAGGACTGTGTTATGGTAAGAGTTGGGAAAGGACTTGAGTTGGGAAAGGACTGTGTTATGGTAAGAAAGAAAGTTGGGAAAGGACTGTGTTATGGTAAGAGTTGGGAAAAGGACTGTGTTATGGTAAGAGTTGGGAAAGGACTGTGTTATGGTAAGAGTTGGGAAAGGACTGTGTTATGGTAAGAGTTGGGAAAGGACTGTGTTATGGTAAGAGTTGGGAAAGGACTGTGTTATGGTAAGAGTTGGGAAAGGACTGTGTTATGGTAAGAGTTGGGAAAGGACTGTGTTATGGTAGAGTTGGGAAAGGACCGTGTTATGGTAAGAGTTGGTAAAGGACTGTGTTATGGTAAGAGTTGGGAAAGGACTGTGTTATGGTAAGAGTTGGGAAAGGACTGTGTTATGGTAAGAGTTGGGAAAGGACTGTGTTATGGTAAGAGTTGGGAAAGGACTGTAGAGTTGGGAAAGGACTGTGTTATGGTAAGAGTTGGGAAAGGACTGTGTTATGGTAAGAGTTGGGAAAGGACTAGTTGGGAAAGGACTGTGTTATGGTAAGAGTTGGGAAAGGACTGTGTTATGGTAAGAGTTGGGAAAGGACTGTGTTATGGTAAGAGTTGGGAAAGGACTGTGTTATGGTAAGAGTTGGGAAAGGACTAGTTGGGAAAGGACTGTGTTATGGTAAGAGTTGGGAAAGGACTGTGTTATGGTAAGAGTTGGGAAAGGACTAGTTGGGAAAGGACTGTGTTATGGTAAGAGTTGGGAAAGGACTGTGTTATGGTAAGAGTTGGGAAAGGACTGTGTTATGGTAAGAGTTGGGAAAGGACTGTGTTATGGTAAGAGTTGGGAAAGGACTGTGTTATGGTAAGGGAGTTGGGAAAGGACTGTGTTATGGTAAGAGTTGGGGAAAGGACTAGTTGGGAAAGGACTGTGTTATGGTAAGAGTTGGGAAAGGACTGTGTTATGGTAAGAGTTGGGAAAGGACTGTGTTATGGTAAGAGTTGGGAAAGGACTGTGTTATGGTAAGAGTTGGGAAAGGACTGTGTTATGGTAAGAGTGGGAAGGCTAGTTGGGAAAGGACCGTGTTATGGTAAGAGTTGGGAAAGGACTAGTTGGGAAAGGACTGTGTTATGGTAAGAGTTGGGAAAGGACTGTGTTATGGTAAGAGTTGGGAAAGGCCTGTGTTATGGTAAGAGTTGGGAAAGGACTGTGTTATGGTAAGAGTTGGGAAAGGACTAGTTGGGAAAGGACCGTGTTATGGTAAGAGTTGGGAAAGGACTAGTTGGGAAAGGACTGTGTTATGGTAAGAGTTGGGAAAGGACTAGTTGGGAAAGGACTGTGTTATGGTAAGAGTTGGGAAAGGACTGTGTTATGGTAAGAGTTGGGAAAGGACTGTGTTATGGTAAGAGTTGGGAAAGGACTGTGTTATGGTAAGAGTTGGGAAAAGGACTGTGTTATGGTAAGAGTTGGGAAAGGACTGTGTTATGGTAAGAGTTGGGAAAGGACTAGTTGGGAAAGGACTGTGTTATGGTAAGAGTTGGGGAAAGGACTAGTGGGACTGTGGTAAGAGTTGGGAAAGGACTGTGTTATGGTAAGAGTTGGGAAAGGACTGTGTTATGGTAAGAGTTGGGAAAAGGACTGTGTTATGGTAAGAGTTGGGAAAGGACTGTGTTATGGTAAGAGTTGGGAAAGGACTGTGTTATGGTAAGAGTTGGGAAAGGACTGTGTTATGGTAAGAGTTGGGAAAGGACTGTGTTATGGTAAGAGTTGGGAAAGGACTGTGTTATGGTAAGAGTTGGGAAAGGACTGTGTTATGGTAAGAGTTGGGAAAGGACCGTGTTATGGTAAGAGTTGGGAAAGGACTGGTGGTGAGTTGGGAAAGGACTGTGTTATGGTAAGAGTTGGGAAAGGACTGTGTTATGGTAAGAGTTGGGAAAGGACTGTGTTATGGTAAGAGTTGGGAAAGGACTGAGTTGGGAAAGGACTGTGTTATGGTAAGAGTTGGGAAAGGACTAGTTGGGAAAGGACTGTGTTATGGTAAGAGTTGGGAAAGGACTAGTTGGGAAAGGACTGTGTTATGGTAAGAGTTGGGAAAGGACTGTGTTATGGTAAGAGTTGGGAAAGGACTGTGTTATGGTAAGAGTTGGGAAAGGACTGTGTTATGGGTAAGAGTTGGGAAAGGACTGTGTTATGGTAAGAGTTGGGAAAGGACTGTTGGTAAGGGGTAGGAAGAGTTGGGAAAGGACTGTGTTATGGTAAGAGTTGGGAAAGGACTAGTTGGTGGAAAGGACTGTGTTATGGTAAGAGTTGGGGAAAGGACTGTGTTATGGTAAGAGTTGGGAAAGGACTAGTTGGGAAAGGACTGTGTTATGGTAAGAGTTTGGGAAAAGGACTAGTTGGGAAAGGACTGTGTTATGGTAAGAGTTGGGAAAGGACTGTGTTATGGTAAGAGTTGGGAAAGGACTGTGTTATGGTAAGAGTTGGGAGAAAGGACTGTGTTATGGTAAGAGTTGAGGAAAGGACTGTGTTATGGTAAGAGTTGGGAAAGGACTAGTTGGGGAAAGGACTGTGTTATGGTAAGAGTTGGGAAAGGACTGTGTTATGGTAAGAGTTGGGAAAGGACTGTGTTATGGTAAGAGTTGGGAAAGGACTGTGTTATGGTAAGAGTTGGGAAAAGGACTGTGTTATGGTAAGAGTTGGGAAAGGACTGTGTTATGGTAAGAGTTGGGAAAGGACGTGTAGAGTGAAAGGACTAGTTGGGAAAGGACTGTGTTATGGTAAGAGTTGGGAAAGGACTAGTTGGGAAAGGACTGTGTTATGGTAAGAGTTGGGAAAGGACTAGTTGGGAAAGGACTGTGTTATGGTAAGAGTTGGGAAAGGACTGTGTTATGGTAAGAGTTGGGAAAGGACTGTGTTATGGTAAGAGTTGGGAAAGGACTGTGTTATGGTAAGAGTTGGGAAAGGACTGTGTTATGGGAAGAGTTGGGACAGTTGGGAAGACTGTGTTATGGTAAGAGTTGGGAAAGGACTGTGTTATGGTAAGAGTTGGGGAAAGGACTGTGTTATGGTAAGAGTTGGGAAAGGACTGGAGAGTTGGGAAAGGACTGTGTTATGGTAAGAGTTGGGAAAGGACTAGTTGGGAAAGGACTGTGTTATGGTAAGAGTTGGGAAAGGACTGTGTTATGGTAAGAGTTGGGAAAGGACTGTGTTATGGAGAGTTGGAAAGGACTGTGTTATGGTAAGAGTTGGGAAAGGACTGTGTTATGGTAAGAGTTGGGAAAAGGACTAGTTGGGAAAGGACTGTGTTATGGTAAGAGTTGGGAAAGGACTGTGTTATGGTAAGAGTTGGGAAAGGACTGTGTTATGGTAAGAGTTGGGAAAGGACTGTGTTATGGTAAGAGTTGGGAAAGGACTGTGTTATGGTAAGAGTTGGGAAAGGACTGTGTAGGTAAGAGTTGGGAAAGGACTGTGTTATGGTAAGAGTTGGGAAAGGACTGTGTTATGGTAAGAGTTGGGAAAGGACTGTGTTATGGTAAGAGTTGGGAAAGGACTAGTTGGGAAAGGACTGTGTTATGGTAAGAGTTGGGAAAGGACTGTGTTATGGTAAGAGTTGGGAAAGGACTAGTTGGGAAAGGCCTGTGTTATGGTAAGAGTTGGGAAAGGACTGTGTTATGGTAAGAGTTGGGAAAGGACTGTGTTATGGTAAGAGTTGGGAAAGGACTGTGTTATGGTAAGAGTTGGGAAAGGACTGTGTTATGGTAAGAGTTGGGAAAGGACTGTGTTATGGTAAGAGTTGGGAGTTGGTAAGAGTTGGGAAAGGACTGTGTTATGGTAAGAGTTGGGAAAGGACTAGTTGGGAAAGGACTGTGTTATGGTAAGAGTTGGGAAAAGGACTGTTGTAGAGTTGGGAAAGGACTGTGTTATGGTAGAGTTGGGAAAGGACTGTGTTATGGTAAGAGTTGGGAAAGGACTGTGTTATGGTAAGAGTTGGGAAAGGACTGTGTTATGGTAAGAGTTGGGAAAAGGACTGTGTTATGGTAAGAGTTGGGAAAGGACTGTGTAGGTAAGAGTTGGGAAAGGACTGTGTTATGGTAAGAGTTGGGAAAGGACTTAGAGCTGTGTTATGGTAAGAGTTGGGAAAGGACTGTGTTATGGTAAGAGTTGGGAAAGGACTGTGTTATGGTAAGAGTTGGGAAAGGACTGTGTTATGGTAAGAGTTGGGAAAGGACTAGTTGGGAAAGGACTGTGTTATGGTAAGAGTTGGGAAAGGACTGTGTTATGGTAAGAGTTGGGAAAGGACTGTGTTATGGTAAGAGTTGGGAAAGGACTGTGTTATGGTAAGAGTTGGGAAAGGACTGTGTTATGGTAAGAGTTGGGAAAGGACTAGTTGGGAAAGGACTGTGTTATGGTAAGAGTTGGGAAAGGACTGTGTTATGGTAAGAGTTGGGAAAGGACTGTGTTATGGTAAGAGTTGGGAAAGGACTGTGTTATGGTAAGAGTTGGGAAAGGACTGTGTTATGGTAAGAGTTGGGAAAGGACTGTGTTATGGTAAGAGTTGGGAAAGGACTGTGTTATGGTAAGAGTTGGGAAAGGACTGTGTTATGGTAAGAGTTGGGAAAGGACTGTGTTATGGTAAGAGTTGGGAAAGGACTAGTTGGGAAAGGACTGTGTTATGGTAAGAGTTGGGAAAGGACTGTGTTATGGTAAGAGTTGGGAAAGGACTGTGTTATGGTAAGAGTTGGGAAAGGACTGTGTTATGGTAAGAGTTGGGAAAGGACTGTGTTATGGGAAGAGTTGGTAAGAGGAAAGACTAGTTGGGAAAGGACTGTGTTATGGTAAGAGTTGGGAAAGGACTGTGTGGTAAGAGTTGGGAAAGGACTGTGTTATGGTAAGAGTTGGGAAAGGACTGTGTTATGGTAAGAGTTGGGAAAGGACTGTGTTATGGTAAGAGTTGGGGAAAGGACTGTGTTATGGTAAGAGTTGGGAAAGGACTAGTTGGGAAAGGACTGTGTTATGGTAAGAGTTGGGAAAGGACTGTGTTATGGTAAGAGTTGGGAAAGGACTGGGTAAGAGTTGGGGAAAGGACTGTGTTATGGTAAGAGTTGGGGAAAGGACTGTGTTATGGTAAGAGTTGGGAAAGGACTGTGTTATGGTAAGAGTTGGGAAAGGACTGTGTTATGGTAAGAGTTGGGAAAGGACTGTGTTATGGTAAGAGTTGGGAAAGGACTGTGTTATGGTAAGAGTTGGGAAAGGACTAGTTGGGAAAGGACTGTGTTATGGTAAGAGTTGGGGAAAGGACTGTGTTATGGAAAGGACCGTGTTATGGTAAGAGTTGGGAAAGGACTGTGTTATGGTAAGAGTTGGGAAAGGACTGTGTTATGGTAAGAGTTGGGAAAGGACTGTGTTATGGTAAGAGTTGGGAAAGGACTAGTTGGGAAAGGACTGTGTTATGGTATGGGAAAAGACTAGTTGGGAAAGGACTGTGTTATGGTAAGAGTTGGGAAAGGACTAGTTGGGAAAAGGACTGTGTTATGGTAAGAGTTGGGAAAGGACTGTGTTATGGTAAGAGTTGGGAAAGGACTGTGTTATGGTAAGAGTTGGGAAAGGACTGTGTTATGGTAAGAGTTGGGAAAGGACTGTGTTATGGAAGAGTAAAGGACAGTTGGGAAAGGACTGTGTTATGGTAAGAGTTGGGAAAGGACTGTGTTATGGTAAGAGTTGGGAAAGGACTGTGTTATGGTAAGAGTTGGGAAAGGACTGTGTTATGGTAAGAGTTGGGAAAGGACTGTGTTATGGGAAGAGTTGGGAAAGGACTAGTTGGGAAAGGACTGTGTTATGGTAAGAGTTGGGAAAGGACTGTGTTATGGTAAGAGTTGGGAAAGGACTGTGTTATGGTAAGAGTTGGGAAAGGACTGTGTTATGGTAAGAGTTGGGAAAGGACTATGAGTGTTATGGTAAGAGTTGGGAAAGGACTGTGTTATGGTAAGAGTTGGGAAAGGACTAGTTGGGAAAGGACTGTGTTATGGTAAGAGTTGGCGAAAGGACTGTGCTATGGTAAGAGTTGGGAAAGGACTAGTTGGGAAAAGGACTGTGTTATGGTAAGAGTTGGGAAAGGACTGTGTTATGGTAAGAGTTGGGAAAGGACTGTGTTATGGTAAGAGTTGGGAAAGGACTGTGTTATGGTAAGAGTTGGGAAAGGACTGTGTTATGGTAAGAGTTGGGAAAGGACTGTGTTATGGTAAGAGTTGGGAAAGGACTAGTTGGGAAAGGACTGTGTTATGGTAAGAGTTGGGAAAGGACTAGTTGGGAAAGGACTGTGTTATGGTAAGAGTTGGGAAAGGACTGTGTTATGGTAAGAGTTGGGAAAGGATAGGAAAGGCTGTGTTATGGTAAGAGTTGGGAAAGGACTGTGTTATGGTAAGAGTTGGGAAAGGACTGTGTTATGGTAAGAGTTGGTAAAGGACTGTGTTATGGTAAGAGTTGGGAAAGGCCTGTGTTATGGTAAGAGTTGGGAAAGGACTGTGTTATGGTAAGAGTTGGGAAAGGACTGTGTTATGGTAAGAGTTGGGAAAGGACTGTGTTATGGTAAGAGTTGGGAAAGGACTGTGTTATGGTAAGAGTTGGGAAAGGACTGTGTTATGGTAAGAGTTGGGAAAGGACTGTGTTATGGTAAGAGTTGGGAAAGGACTAGTTGGGAAAGGACTGTGTTATGGTAAGAGTTGGGAAAGGACTGTGTTATGGTAAGAGTTGGGAAAGGACTGTGTTATGGTAAGAGTTGGGAAAGGACTGTGTTATGGTAAGAGTTGGGAAAGGACTAGTTGGGAAAGGACTGTGTTATGGTAAGAGTTGGGAAAGGACTAGTTGGGAAAGGACTGTGTTATGGTAAGAGTTGGTAAAGGACTGTGTTATGGTAAGAGTTGGGAAAGGACTGTGTTATGGTAAGAGTTGGGAAAGGACTGTGTTATGGGAAGAGTTGGGAAAGGACTGTGTTATGGTAAGAGTTGGGAAAGGACTGTGTTATGGTAAGAGTTGGGAAAGGACTGTGTTATGGTAAGAGTTGGGAAAGGACTGTGTTATGGTAAGAGTTGGGAAAGGACTAGTTGGGAAAGGACTGTGTTATGGTAAGAGTTGGGAAAGGACTGTGTTATGGTAAGAGTTGGGAAAGGACTGTGTTATGGTAAGACTGTGTGGCAAAGGCAGTTGGGAAAGGACTGTGTTATGGTAAGAGTTGGGAAAGGACTGTGTTATGGTAAGAGTTGGGAAAGGACTGTGTTATGGTAAGAGTTGGGAAAGGACTGTGTTATGGTAAGAGTTGGGAAAGGACTGTGTTATGGTAAGAGTTGGGAAAGGACTGTGTTATGGTAAGAGTTGGGAAAGGACTGTGTTATGGTAAGAGTTGGGAAAGGACTGTGTTATGGTAAGAGTTGGGGAAAGGACTGTGTTATGGTAAGAGTTGGGAAAGGACTGTGTTATGGTAAGAGTTGGGAAAGGACTGTGTTATGGTAAGAGTTGGGAAAGGACTGTGTTATGGTAAGAGTTGGGAAAGGACTGTAGAGAGTTGGGAAAGGACTGTGTTATGGTAAGAGTTGGGGAAAGGACTGTGTTATGGTAAGAGTTGGGAAAGGACTGTGTTATGGTAAGAGTTGGGAAAGGACTGTGTTATGGTAAGAGTTGGGAAAGGACTGTGGAAGAGTTGGGAAAGGACTGTGTTATGGTAAGAGTTGGGAAAGGACTAAGTTGGGAAAGGACTGTGTTATGGTAAGAGTTGGGAAAAGGACTAGTTGTGGGAAAGGACTGTGTTATGGTAAGAGTTGGGAAAGGACTAGTTATGGGAAAAGGACTGTGTTATGGTAAGAGTTGGGAAAGGACTGTGTTATGGTAAGAGTTGGGAAAGGACTGTGTTATGGTAAGAGTTGGGAAAGGACTGTGTTATGGTAAGAGTTGGGGAAAGGACTAGTTGACTGTGTTATGGTAAGAGTTGGGAAAGGACTGTGTTATGGTAAGAGTTGGGAAAGGACTGTGTTATGGTAAGAGTTGGGAAAGGACTGTGTTATGGTAAGAGTTGGGAAAGGACTGGTGTTATGGTAAGAGTTGGGAAAGGACTAGTTGGGAAAGGACTGTGTTATGGTAAGAGTTAGGGAAAGGACTGTGTTATGGTAAGAGTTGGGAAAGGACTGTGTTATGGTAAGAGTTGGGAAAGGACTGTGTTATGGTAAGAGTTGGGAAAGGACTGTGTTATGGTAAGAGTTGGGAAAGGACTAGTTGGGAAAGGACTGTGTTATGGTAAGAGATGGGAAAGGATAGTTGGGAAAGGACTGTGTTATGGTAAGAGTTGGGAAAGGACTAGTTGGGAAAGGACTGTGTTATGGTAAGAGTTGGGAAAGGACTGTGTTATGGTAAGAGTTGGTAAAGGACTGTGTTATGGTAAGAGTTGGGAAAGGACTGTGTTGTGGTAAGAGTTGGGAAAGGACTTGTTGTGGTAAGAGGAAAGGACTGTGTTATGGTAAGAGTTGGGAAAGGACTAGTTGGGAAAGGACTGTGTTATGGTAAGAGTTGGGAAAGGACTAGTTGGGAAAGGACTGTGTTATGGTAAGAGTTGGGAGAAGGACTGTGTTATGGTAAGAGTTGGGAAAGGACTGTGTTATGGTAAGAGTTGGGAAAGGACTGTGTTATGGTAAGAGTTGGGAAAGGACTGTGTTATGGTAAGAGTTGGGAAAGGACTGTGTTATGGTAAGAGTTGGGAAAGGACTGTGTTATGGTAAGAGTTGGGAAAGGACTGTGTTATGGTAAGAGTTGGGAAAGGACTAGTTGGGAAAGGACTGTGTTATGGTAAGAGTTGGGAAAGGACTAGTTGGGAAAGGACTGTGTTATGGTAAGAGTTGGGAAAGGACTAGTTGGGAAAGGACTGTGTTATGGTAAGAGTTGGGAAAGGACTGTGTTATGGTAAGAGTTGGGAAAAGGACTGTGTTATGGTAAGAGTTGGGAAAGGACTGTGTTATGGTAAGAGTTGGGAAAGGACTGTGTTATGGTAAGAGTTGGGAAAGGACTGTGTTATGGTAAGAGTTGGGAAAAGGACTGTGTTATGGTAAGAGTTGGGAAAGGACTGTGTTGAAGTTGGGAAAGGACTGTGTTATGGTAAGAGTTGGGAAAGGACTAGTTGGGAAAGGACTGTGTTATGGTAAGAGTTGGGAAAGGACTGTGTTATGGTAAGAGTTGGGAAAGGACTGTGTTATGGTAAGAGTTGGGAAAGGACTGTGTTATGGTAAGAGTTGGGAAAGGACTGTGTTGGTAAGAGTTGGGAAAGGACTGTGTTATGGTAAGAGTTGGGAAAGGACTGTGTTATGGTAAGAGTTGGGAAAGGACTGTGTTATGGTAAGAGTTGGGAAAGGACTGTGTTATGGTAAGAGTTGGGAAAGGACTGTGTTATGGTAAGAGTTGGGAAAGGACTAGTTGGGAAAGGACTGTGTTATGGTAAGAGTTGGGAAAGGACTGGGAGTTGGGAACAGGACTGTGTTATGGTAAGAGTTGGGAAAGGACTTGGAGTTGGGAAAAGGACCGTGTTATGGTAAGAGTTGGGAAAGGACTGAGTTGGAAAGACAGTTGGGAAAGGACTGTGTTATGGTAAGAGTTGGGAAAGGACTGTGTTATGGTAAGAGTTGGGAAAGGACAGTTGGGAAAGGACTGTGTTATGGTAAGAGTTGGGAAAGGACTGTGTTATGGTAAGAGTTGGGAAAGGACTGTGTTATGGTAAGAGTTGGGAAAGGACTGTGTTATGGTAAGAGTTGGGAAAAGGACTAGTTGGGAAAGGACTGTGTTATGGTAAGAGTTGGGAAAGGACTGTGTTATGGTAAGAGTTGGGAAAGGACTGTGTTATGGTAAGAGTTGGGAGCGACTGTGTTATGGTAAGAGTTGGGAAAGGACTGTGTTATGGTAAGAGTTGGGAAAAGGACTGTGTTGTGGTAAGAGTTGGGAAAGGACTGTGTTATGGTAAGAGTTGGGGAAAGGACTGTGTTATGGTAAGAGTTGGGAAAGGACTGTGTTATGGTAAGAGTTGGGAAAGGACTAGTTGGGAAAGGACTGTGTTATGGTAAGAGTTGGGAAAGGACTAGTTGGGAAAGGACTGTGTTATGGTAAGAGTTGGGGAAAGGACTGTGTTATGGTAAGAGTTGGGAAAGGACTGTGTTATGGTAAGAGTTGGGAAAGGACTGTGTTATGGTAAGAGTTGGGAAAGGACTGTGTTATGGTAAGAGTTGGGAAAGGACTAGTTGGGAAAGGACTGTGTTATGGTAAGAGTTGGGAAAGGACTAAAGTTGGGAAAGGACTGTGTTATGGTAAGAGTTGGGAAAGGACTGTGTTATGGTAAGAGTTGGGAAAGGACTGTGTTTGGGAAGAGTTGGGAAAGGACTGTGTTATGGTAAGAGTTGGGGAAAGGACTGTGTTATGGTAAGAGTTGGGAAAGGACTGTGTTATGGTAAGAGTTGGGAAAGGACTGTGTTATGGTAAGAGTTGGGAAAGGACTTGAGTTGGGAAAGGACCGTGTTATGGTAAGAGTTGGGAAAAGGACTAGTTGGGAAAGGACTGTGTTATGGTAAGAGTTGGGAAAGGACTAGTTGGGAAAAGGACTGTGTTATGGTAAGAGTTGGGAAAGGACTGTGAGGTAAGAGTTGGGAAAGGACTGTGTTATGGTAAGAGTTGGGAAAGGACTGTGTTATGGTAAGAGTTGGGAAAGGACTAGTTGGGAAAGGACTGTGTTATGGTAAGAGTTGGGAAAAGGACTGTGTTATGGTAAGAGTTGGGGAAAGGACTGTGTTATGGTAAGAGTTGGGAAAGGACTGTGTTATGGTAAGAGTTGGGAAAAGGACTGTGTTATGGTAAGAGTTGGGAAAGGACTGTGTTATGGTAAGAGTTGGGAAAGGACTGTGTTATGGTAAGAGTTGGGGAAAGGACTGTGTTATGGTAAGAGTTGGGGAAAGGACTGTGTTATGGTAAGAGTTGGGAAAGGACTAGTTGGGAAAAGGACTGTGTTATGGTAAGAGTTGGAAAAGGACTGTGTTATGGTAAGAGTTGGGAAAGGACTGTGTTATGGTAAGAGTTGGGAAAGGACTGTGTTATGGTAAGAGTTGGGAAAGGACTAGTTGGGAAAGGACTGTGTTATGGTAAGAGTTGGGAAAGGACTGTGTTATGGTAAGAGTTGGGGAAAGGACTGTGTTATGGTAAGAGTTGGGAAAGGACTGTGTTATGGTAAGAGTTGGGAAAAGGACTAGTTGGGAAAGGACCGTGTTATGGTAAGAGTTGGGAAAGGACTAGTTGGGAAAGGACTGTGTTATGGTAAGAGTTGGGAAAAGGACTAGTTGGGAAAGGACTGTGTTATGGTAAGAGTTGGGAAAGGACTGTGTTATGGTAAGAGTTGGGAAAGGACTGTGTTATGGTAAGAGTTGGGAAAAGGACTGTGTTATGGTAAGAGTTGGGAAAGGACTGTGTTATGGTAAGAGTTGGGAAAGGACTAGTTGGGAAAGGACTGTGTTATGGTAAGAGTTGGGAAAGGACTAGTTGGGAAAGGACTGTGTTATGGTAAGAGTTGGGGAAAGGACTAGTTGGGAAAGGACTGTGTTATGGTAAGAGTTGGGAAAGGACTGTGTTATGGTAAGAGTTGGGAAAAGGACTGTGTATGGTAAGAGTTGGAAAGGACTGTGTTATGGTAAGAGTTGGGAAAGGACTGTGTTATGGTAAGAGTTGGGAAAGGACTGTGTTATGGTAAGAGTTGGGAAAAGGACTGTGTTATGGTAAGAGTTGGGAAAGGACTGAGTTGGGGAAAGGACTGTGTTATGGTAAGAGTTGGGAAAGGACTGTGTTATGGTAAGAGTTGGGGAAAGGACTAGGGAAAGGACTGTGTTATGGTAAGAGCTTGGGAAAAGGACTGTGTTATGGTAAGAGTTGGGAAAAGGACTGTGTTATGGTAAGAGGGAAAGGACTGTGTTATGGTAAGAGTTGGGGAAAGGACTAGTTGGGAAAGGACTGTGTTATGGTAAGAGTTGGGAAAGACTAGTTGGGAAAGGACTGTGTTATGGTAAGAGTTGGGAAAGGACTGTGTTATGGTAAGAGTTGGGAAAGGACTAGTTGGGAAAGGACTGTGTTATGGTAAGAGTTGGGAAAGGACTAGTTGGGAAAGGACTGTGTTATGGTAAGAGTTGGGAAAGGACTGTGTTATGGTAAGAGTTGGGAAAGGACTAGTTGGGAAAGGACTGTGTTATGGTAAGAGTTGGGAAAGGACTGTGTTATGGTAAGAGTTGGGAAAGGACTGTGTTATGGTAAGAGTTGGGGAAAGGACTGTGTTATGGTAAGAGTTGGGAAAGGACTAGTTGGGAAAGGACTGTGTTATGGTAAGAGTTGGGAAAGGACTGAAGAGTTGGGAAAGGACTGTGGGTAAGAGCTGTGTTATGGTAAGAGTTGGGAAAGGACTGTGTTATGGTAAGAGTTGGGAAAGGACTGTGTTATGGTAAGAGTTGGGAAAGGACTAGTTGGGAAAGGACTGTGTTATGGTAAGAGTTGGGAAAGGACTGTGTTATGGTAAGAGTTGGGAAAGGACTGTGTTATGGTAAGAGTTGGGAAAGGACTGTGTTATGGTAAGAGTTGGGAAAGGACTAGTTGGGAAAGGACTGTGTTATGGTAAGAGTTGGGAAAGGACTAGTTGGGAAAGGACTGTGTTATGGTAAGAGTTGGGAAAGGACTGTGTTATGGTAAGAGTTGGGAAAGGACTGTGTTATGGTAAGAGTTGGGAAAGGACTGTGTTATGGTAAGAGTTGGGAAAGGACTGTGTTATGGTAAGAGTTGGGAAAGGACTAGTTGGGAAAGGACTGTGTTATGGTAAGAGTTGGGAAAGGACTAGTTGGGAAAGGACTGTGTTATGGAAGAGTTGGGAAAGGACTAGTTGGGAAAGGCGGTTATGGTAAGTAGTTGGGAAAGGACTGTGTTATGGTAAGAGTTGGGAAAGGACTGTGTTATGGTAAGAGTTGGGAAAAGGACTGGAGTTGGGAAAGGACTGTGTTATGGTAAGAGTTGGGAAAGGACTAGTTGGGAAAGGACTGTGTTATGGTAAGAGTTGGGAAAGGACTGTGTTATGGTAAGAGTTGGGAAAGGACAGTGTTATGGTAAGAGTTGGGAAAGGACTGTGTTATGGTAAGAGTTGGGAAAGGACTGTGTTATGGTAAGAGTTGGGAAAGGACTGTGTTATGGTAAGAGTTGGGAAAGGACTGTGTTATGGTAAGAGTTGGGAAAGGACTGTGTTATGGTAAGAGTTGGGAAAGGACTAGTTGGGAAAGGACTGTGTTATGGTAAGAGTTGGGAAAGGACTAGTTGGGAAAGGACTGTGTTATGGTAAGAGTTGGGAAAGGACTGTGTTATGGTAAGAGTTGGGAAAGGACTGTGTTATGGTAAGAGTTGGGAAAGGACTGTGTTATGGTAAGAGTTGGGAAAGGACTAGTTGGGAAAGGACTGTGTTATGGTAAGAGTTGGGAAAAGGACTAGTTGGGAAAGGACTGTGTTATGGTAAGAGTTGGGAAAAGGACTAGTTGGGAAAAGGACTGTGTTATGGTAAGAGTTGGGAAAGGACTAGTTGGGAAAGGACTGTGTTATGGTAAGAGTTGGGAAAGGACTAGTTGGGAAAGGACTGTGTTATGGTAAGAGTTGGGAAAAGGACTGTGTTATGGTAAGAGTTGGGAAAGGACTGTGTTATGGTAAGAGTTGGGAAAGGACTAGTTGGGAAAGGATGGAGTTGGGAAAGGACTGTGTTATGGTAAGAGTTGGGAAAGGACTGTGTTATGGTAAGAGTTGGGAAAGGACTAGTTGGGAAAGGACTGTGTTATGGTAAGAGTTGGGAAACTAGGACTGTGTTATGGTAAGAGTTGGGAAAGGACTGTGTTATGGTAAGAGTTGGGAAAGGACTGTGTTATGGTAAGAGTTGGGAAAGGACTAGTTGGGAAAGGACTGTGTTATGGTAAGAGTTGGGAAAGGACTTTAGTGGAAAAGGACTGTGTTATGGTAAGAGTTGGGAAAGGACTGTGTTATGGTAAGAGTTGGGAAAGGACTGTGTTATGGTAAGAGTTGGGAAAGGACTGTGTTGGTAAGAGTTGGGAAAGGACTGTGTTATGGTAAGGTTTGGGAAAGGACTGTGTTATGGTAAGAGTTGGGAAAGGACTAGTTGGGAAAGGACTGTGTTATGGTAAGAGTTGGGAAAGGACTAGTTGGGAAAAGGACTGTGTTATGGTAAGAGTTGGGAAAGGACTAGTTGGGAAAGGACTGTGTTATGGTAAGAGTTGGGAAAGGACTGTGTTATGGTAAGAGTTGGGGAAAGGACTGTGTTATGGTAAGAGTTGGGAAAGGACTGTGTTATGGTAAGAGTTGGGAGGACAGTTGGGAAAGGACTGTGTTATGGTAAGAGTTGGGAAAGGACTGTGTTATGGTAAGAGTTGGGAAAAGGACTAGTTGGGAAAGGACTGTGTTATGGTAAGAGTTTGGGAAAGGACTAGTTGGGAAAAGGACTGTGTTATGGTAAGAGTTGGGAAAGGACTAGTGTTATGGTAAGAGTTGGGAAAGGACTGTGTTATGGTAAGAGTTGGGAAAGGACTGTGTTATGGTAAGAGTTGGGAAAGGACTGTGTTATGGTAAGAGTTGGGAAAGGACGTGTTATGGTAAGAGTTGGGAAAGGACTGTGTTATGGTAAGAGTTGGGGAAAGGACTGTGATGGGTAGTTGGGAAAGGACTGTGTTATGGTAAGAGTTGGGAAAGGACTAGTTGGGAAAGGACTGTGTTATGGTAAGAGTTGGGAAAGGACTAGTTGGGAAAGGACTGTGTTATGGTAAGAGTTGGGAAAGGACTGGTTGGGAAAGGACTGTGTTAGGGTAAGAGTTGGGAAAGGACTGTGGTATGGTAAGAGTTGGGAAAGGACTGTGTTATGGTAAGAGTTGGGGAAAAGGACTGTGTTATGGTAAGAGTGAGGCTAGGGAAAGGACTGTGTTATGGTAAGAGTTGGGAAAGGACTAGTTGGGAAAAGGACTGTGTTATGGTAAGAGTTGGAAAGGAAGAAAGGACTGTGTTATGGTAAGAGTTGGGAAAGGACTAGTTGGGAAAGGACTGTGTTATGGTAAGAGTTGGGAAAGGACTGTGTTATGGTAAGAGTTGGGAAAGGACTGTGTTATGGTAAGAGTTGGGAAAGGACTGTGTTATGGTAAGAGTTGGGAAAGGACTGGTTGGTAAGGAGGACTGTGTTATGGTAAGAGTTGGGAAAGGACTGTGTTATGGTAAGAGTTGGGAAAGGACTAGTTGGGGAAAGGACTGTGTTATGGTAAGAGTTGGGAAAGGACTAGTTGGGAAAGGACCGTGTTATGGTAAGAGTTGGGAAAGGACTGTGTTATGGTAAGAGTTGGGAAAGGACTGTGTTAGGTAAGAGTTGGGAAAGGACTGTGTTATGGTAAGAGTTGGGAAAGGACTAGTTGGGAAAGGACTGTGTTATGGTAAGAGTTGGGAAAGGACTAGTTGGGAAAGGACTCGTGTTGTGGTAAGAGTTGGGAAAGGACTGTGTTATGGTAAGAGTTGGGAAAGGACTGTGTTTGGTAAGGACTGGGGGAGTTGGGAAAGGACTGTGTTATGGTAAGAGTTGGGAAAGGACTAGTTGGGAAAGGCCTGTGTTATGGTAAGAGTTGGGAAAGGACTGTGTTATGGTAAGAGTTGGGAAAGGCCTGTGTTATGGTAAGAGTTGGGAAAGGACTAGTTGGGAAAGGACTGTGTTATGGTAAGAGTTGGGAAAGGACTAGTTATGGTAAGAGTTGGGAAAGGACTAGTTGGGAAAGGACTGTGTTATGGTAAGAGTTGGGAAAGGACTAGTTGGGAAAGGACTGTGTTATGGTAAGAGTTGGGAAAGGACTGTGTTATGGTAAGAGTTGGGAAAGGACTGTGTTATGGTAAGAGTTGGGAAAGGACTGTGTTATGGTAAGAGTTGGAAAGGCAGTTGGGAAAAGGACTGTGTTATGGTAAGAGTTGGGAAAGGACTGTGTTATGGTAAGAGTTGGGAAAGGACTGTGTTATGGTAAGAGTTGGGAAAGGACTGTGTTATGGTAAGAGTTGGGAAAGGACAGTTGGGAAAGGACTGTGTTATGGTAAGAGTTGGGAAAGGACTAGTTGGGAAAGGACTGTGTTATGGTAAGAGTTGGGAAAGGACTGTGTTATGGGAAAGGACTGTGTTATGGTAAGAGTTGGGAAAAGGACTGTGTTATGGTAAGAGTTGGGAAAAGGACTGTGTTATGGTAAGAGTTGGGAAAGGACTGTGTTGGTAAGAGTTGGGAAAGGACTGTGTTATGGTAAGAGTTGGGAAAGGACTAGTTGGGAAAGGACTGTGTTATGGTGAGAGTTGGGAAAGGACTAGTTGGGAAAGGACTGTGTTATGGTAAGAGTTGGGGAAGGACTAGTTAGTGGGAAAGGACTGTGTTATGGTAAGAGTTGGGAAAGGACTGTGTTATGGTAAGAGTTGGGAAAGGACTGTGTTATGGTAAGAGTTGGGAAAGGACTGTGTTATGGTAAGAGTTGGGAAAGGACTGTGTTATGGTAAGAGTTGGGAAAGGACTAGTTGGGAAAGGACTGTGTTATGGTAAGAGTTGGGAAAGGACTGTGTTATGGTAAGAGTTGGGAAAGGACTAGTTGGGAAAGGACTGTGTTATGGTAAGAGTTGGGAAAGGACTAGTTGGGAAAGGACTGTGTTATGGTAAGAGTTGGGAAAGGACTGTGTTATGGTAAGAGTTGGGAAAGGACTGTGTTATGGTAAGAGTTGGGAAAGGACTGTGTTATGGTAAGAGTTGGGAAAGGACTGTGTTATGGTAAGAGTTGGGAAAGGACTGTGTTATGGTAAGAGTTGGGAAAGGACTGTGTTATGGTAAGAGTTGGGAAAGGACTGTGTTATGGTAAGAGTTGGGAAAGGACTGTGTTATGGTAAGAGTTGGGAAAGGACTGTGTTAGTGGTAAGAGTTGGGAAAGGACTGTGTTATGGTAAGAGTTGGGAAAGGACTGTGTTATGGTAAGAGTTGGGAAAGGACTAGTTGGGAAAGGACTGTGTTATGGTAAGAGTTGGGAAAGGACTAGTTGGGAAAGGACTGTGTTATGGTAAGAGTTGGGAAAGGACTAGTTGGGAAAGGACTGTGTTATGGTAAGAGTTGGGAAAGGACTGTGTTATGGTAAGAGTTGGGAAAGGACTGTGTTATGGTAAGAGTTGGGAAAGGACTGTGTTATGGTAAGAGTTGGGAAAAGGACTAGTTGGGAAAGGACTGTGTTATGGTAAGAGTTGGGAAAGGACTGTGTTATGGTAAGAGTTGGGGAAAGGACTGTGTTATGGTAAGAGTTGGGAAAGGACTGTGTTATGGTAAGAGTTGGGGAAGCTGGGAAAGGGCTAGGGGAAAGGACTGTGTTATGGTAAGAGTTGGGGAAAGGACTGTGTTATGGTAAGAGTTGGGAAAGGACTGTGTTATGGTAAGAGTTGGGAAAGGACTGTGTTATGGTAAGAGTTGGGAAAGGACTAGTTGGGAAAGGACTGTGTTATGGTAAGAGTTGGGAAAGGACTGTGTTATGGTAAGAGTTGGGAAAGGACTGTGTTATGGTAAGAGTTGGGAAAAGGACTGTGTTATGGTAAGAGTTGGGAAAGGACTGTGTTATGGTAAGAGTTGGGGAAAGGACTGTGTTATGGTAAGAGTTGGGAAAGGACTGTGTTATGGTAAGAGTTGGGAAAGGACTGTGTTATGGTAAGAGTTGGGAAAGGACTGTGTTATGGTAAGAGTTGGGAAAAGGACTAGTTGGGAAAGGACTGTGTTATGGTAAGAGTTGGGAAAGGACTGAGTTGGGAAAGGACTGTGTTATGGTAAGAGTTGGGAAAGGACTGTGTTATGGTAAGAGTTGGGAAAGGACTGTGTTATGGTAAGAGTTGGGGTAGAAAGGACTGTGTTATGGTAAGAGTTGGGAAAGGACTGTGTTATGGTAAGAGTTGGGAAAGGACAGTGATGGTAAGAGTTGGGAAAGGACTGTGTTATGGTAAGAGTTGGGAAAGGACTGTGTTATGGTAAGAGTTGGGAAAGGACTGTGTTATGGTAAGAGTTGGGAAAGGACTGTGTTATGGTAAGAGTTGGGAAAGGACTGTGTTGGTAAGAGTTGGGAAAAGGACTGTGTTATGGTAAGAGTTGGAAAAGGACTAGTTGGGAAAGGACTGTGTTATGGTAAGAGTTGGGAAAGGACTAGTTGGGAAAGGACTGTGTTATGGTAAGAGTTGGGAAAGGACTGTGTTATGGTAAGAGTTGGGAAAGGACTGTGTTATGGTAAGAGTTGGGAAAGGACTGTGTTATGGTAAGAGTTGGGAAAGGACTGTGTTATGGTAAGAGTTTGGGAAAGGACTGTGTTATGGTAAGAGTTGGGAAAGGACTGTGTTATGGTAAGAGTTGGGAAAGGACTAGTTGGGAAAGGACTGTGTTATGGTAAGAGTTGGGAAAGGACTAGTTGGGAAAGGACTGTGTTATGGTAAGAGTTGGGAAAGGACTGTTATGGTAAGAGTTGGGAAAGGACTGTGTTATGGTAAAAGGGTTGGGAGAGAGTTGGGAAAGGACTGTGTTATGGTAAGAGTTGGGAAAGGACTAGTTGGGAAAGGACTGTGTTATGGTAAGAGTTGGGAAAAGGACTGTGTTATGGTAAGAGTTGGGAAAGGACTGTGTTATGGTAAGAGTTGGGAAAGGACTGTGTTATGGTAAGAGTTGGGAAAGGACTGTGTTATGGTAAGAGTTGGGGAAAAGGACTGTGTTATGGTAAGAGTTGGGAAAGGACTAGAGTTGGGAAAGGACTGTGTTATGGTAAGAGTTGGGAAAAGGACTAGTTGGGAAAGGACTGTGTTATGGTAAGAGTTGGGAAAGGACTGTGTTATGGTAAGAGTTGGGAAAGGACTGTGTTATGGTAAGAGTTGGGAAAGGACTGTGTTATGGTAAGAGTTGGGAAAGGACTGTGTTATGGTAAGAGTTGGGGAAAGGACTGTGTTATGGTAAGAGTTGGGGAAAGGACTGTGTTATGGTAAGAGTTGGGAAAGGACTAGTTGGGAAAGGACTGTGTTATGGTAAGAGTTGGGAAAGGACTAGTTGGGAAAGGACTGTGTATGGTAAGAGTTGGGGAAAGGACTGTGTTATGGTAAGAGTTGGGAAAGGACTGGTTGTAGAGTTGGGAAAGGACTGTGTTATGGTAAGAGTTGGGAAAGGACTTGTAAAGGCTGGGTAAGAGTTGGGAAAGGACTGTGTTATGGTAAGAGTTGGGAAAGGACTGTGTTATGGTAAGAGTTGGGAAAAGGACTGTGTTATGGTAAGAGTTGGGAAAGGACTAGTTGGGAAAGGACTGTGTTATGGTAAGAGTTGGGAAAGGACTAAGGACTAGTAGTTGGGAAAGGACTGTGTTTAAGTGGTAAGAGTTAGGGAAAGGACTGTGTTATGGTAAGAGTTGGGAAAGGACTGTGTTATGGTAAGAGTTAGGAAAAGGACTGTGTTATGGTAAGAGTTGGGAAAGGACTGTGTTATGGTAAGAGTTGGGAAAGGACTGTGTTATGGTAAGAGTTGGGAAAGGACTGTGTTATGGTAAGAGTTGGGAAAGGACTGTGTTATGGTAAGAGTTGGGAAAGGACTGTGTTATGGTAAGAGTTGGGAAAGGACTGTGTTATGGTAAGAGTTGGGAAAGGACTGTGTTATGGTAAGAGTTGGGAAAAGGACTGTGTTATGGTAAGAGTTGGGAAAGGACTGTGTTATGGTAAGAGTTGGGAAAGGACTGTGTTATGGTAAGAGTTGGGAAAGGACTGTGTTATGGTAAGAGTTGGGAAAAGGACTTTATGGTAAGAGTTGGGGAAAAGGACTGTGTTATGGTAAGAGTTGGGAAAAGGACTGTGTTATGGTAAGAGTTGGGAAAGGACTGTGTTATGGTAAGAGTTGGGAAAGGACTGTGTTATGGTAAGAGTTGGGAAAAGGACTGTGTTATGGTAAGAGTTGGGAAAGGACGTGTTATGGTAAGAGGGAAAGGACTGTGTTATGGTAAGAGTTGGGAAAGGACTGTGTTATGGTAAGAGTTGGGAAAGGACTAGTTGGGAAAGGACTGTGTTATGGTAAGAGTTGGGAAAGGACTGTGTTATGGTAAGAGTTGGGAAAGGACTAGTTGGGAAAGGACTGTGTTATGGTGAGAGTTGGGAAAGGACTAGTTGGGAAAGGACTGTGTTATGGTAAGAGTTGGGAAAGGACTAGTTGGGAAAGGACTGTGTTATGGTAAGAGTTGGGAAAGGACTGTGTTATGGTAAGAGTTGGGAAAGGACTGTGTTATGGTAAGAGTTGGGAAAGGACTGTGTTATGGTAAGAGTTGGGAAAGGCCTGTGTTATGGTAAGAGTTGGGAAAGGCCTGTGTTATGGTAAGAGTTGGGAAAGGACTGTGTTATGGTAAGAGTTGGGAAAGGACTGTGTTATGGTAAGAGTTGGGAAAGGACTGTGTTATGGTAAGAGTTGGGAAAGGACTGTGTTATGGTAAGAGTTGGGAAAGGACTGTGTTATGGTAAGAGTTGGGAAAGGACTGTGTTATGGTAAGAGTTGGGAAAGGACTAGTTGGGAAAGGACTGTGTTATGGTAAGAGTTGGGAAAGGACTAGTTGGGAAAGGACTGTGTTATGGTAAGAGTTGGGAAAGGACTAGTTGGGAAAGGACTGTGTTATGGTAAGAGTTGGGAAAGGCCTGTGTTATGGTAAGAGTTGGGAAAGGACTGTGTTATGGTAAGAGTTGGGAAAGGACTGTGTTATGGTAAGAGTTGGGAAAGGACTAGTTGGGAAAGGACCGTGTTATGGTAAGAGTTGGGAAAGGACTGTGTTATGGTAATAGTTGGGAAAGGAATGTGTTATGGTAAGAGTTGGGAAAGGACTGTGTTATGGTAAGTGTTGGTAAAGGACTAGTTGGGAAAGGACTGTGTTATGGTAAGAGTTGGGAAAGGACTAGTTGGGAAAGGACTGTGTTATGGTAAGAGTTGGGAAAGGACTGTGTTATGGTAAGAGTTGGTAAAGGACTGTGTTATGGTAAGAGTTGGTAAAGGACTGTGTTATGGTAAGAGTTGGGAAAGGACTAGTTGGGAAAGGCCTGTGTTATGGTAAGAGTTGGGAAAGGACTGTGTTATGGTAAGAGTTGGGAAAGGACTAGTTGGGAAAGGACTGTGTTATGGTAAGAGTTGGGAAAGGACTAGTTGGGAAAGGACTGTGTTATGGTAAGAGTTGGGAAAAGGACTAGTTGGGAAAGGACTGTGTTATGGTAAGAGTTGGGAAAGGACTAGTTGGGAAAGGACTGTGTTATGGTAAGAGTTGGGAAAGGACTGTGTTATGGTAAGAGTTGGGAAAGGACTGTGTTATGGTAAGAGTTGGGAAAGGACTGTGTTATGGTAAGAGTTGGGAAAGGACTAGTTGGGAAAGGACTGTGTTATGGTAAGAGTTGGGAAAGGACTGTGTTATGGTAAGAGTTGGGAAAGGACTGTGTTATGGTAAGAGTTGGGAAAGGACTAGTTGGGAAAGGACTGTGTTATGGTAAGAGTTGGGAAAGGACTAGTTGGGAAAGGACTGTGTTATGGTAAGAGTTGGTAAAGGACTAGTTGGGAAAGGACTGTGTTATGGTAAGAGTTGGGAAAGGACTGTGTTATGGTAAGAGTTGGTAAAGGACTAGTTGGGAAAGGACTGTGTTATGGTAAGAGTTGGGAAAGGACTGTGTTATGGTAAGAGTTGGGAAAGGCCCTCTCCTTCTCACCCTCCTCTCTTTCTTGAAACAGGTGAGTGGATGACTTCAGTACATTCCTGTCTCACAACACCACACCTCCCTCTAGTGGTGACATACAGAATCGGGGTTGGAACCTGTTCAGGGAACAGAACAGAAAACAGGAAAATAACGAATCAGAAGGCACGAAAGTAATCTATACTGTTATGGAACAGAACTAGTATTTTAAAAGCATGGGAACCGGTTAATAATGTTCCTTTATGTTCCGGGCATTTTTTTCTCCAGTCCCACAAAAAAAGCAACAAAGCTCCTATGTAAAGCCCTCACTCTTTCACTCAGAAATGGATTCGTGTCTACCTGCCAGCTGAAAATCTTATCATAATCTAGTAGCCTACTGACATTACAAGCGTGATTCAGAAATTAGGGAGAGAGATTTTAATTACACAAGACTGGATTAACCTTTTCAATGCTAAAGGATACTATAGTTATCACGTTTCACATTGGATTTATTAACTACAAAAAGGTAAGATGTGTTTTTATTTAAATTCTGGTGCTGCTCTGCACACATAAGCTTGTTAGCTAGCTAGCTAGCTCGCTGGTCTAATGTTAAACCAACTCTCTGAAGTTCAAAGACATTCAAAGTTCCTTCAGACAAGCCTCTCTGTAGGTATAATTCTGTGGGTCTACTTCAGATAAGAGGCCCAGCCTCCTCCTCCACCAGCAAAATGGAAGTCGCATCTTGCGGCCTACCTCGTATGTCCAACCTGGTCTCAGAGACCTGGTCTCTTATTCTCTACGTAAATCCCCCTTTTTTTTCTTTCTTTTTTTCCCCCACCTTTATTTAACCAGGTAAGAAGCCAGTTGAGAACAAGTTCTCATTTACAACTGCGACCTGGCCAAGATAAAGCAAAGCAGTGCGATAAAAACAACAACACAGAGTTACATATGGGGTAAAACAAAACATAGCACCCCCATAGAGACTGCCATAGGTCCAGACAACAGGCCCTCCGATTTGACACACTGAACTCTATCTGAGAAGTAGTTGGTGAACCAGGCGAGGCAGTCATTTGAGAAACCAAGGCTATTTAGTCTGCCAATAAGAATGTGGTGGTTGACAGAGTCGAAAGCCTTGGCCAGGTCGATGAAGACGGCTGCACAGTACTGTCTATTATCGATCGCGGTTATAATATCGTTTAGGACCTTGAGCGTGGCTGAAGTGCACCCATGACCAGCTCGGAAACCGGATTGCATAGCGGAGAAGGTACGGTGGGATTCGAAATGGTCAGTGATCTGTTTGTTAACTTGGCTTTCAAATACTTTTGAAAGGCAGGGCAGGATGGATATAGGTCTGTAACAGTTTGGATCTAGTGTCACCCCCTTTGAAGAGGGGCTAGTAATAGGGGTTGCGACAATTTCGGCGGCTAGTTTTAGAAAGAAAGGGTCCAGATTGTCTAGCCCAGCTGATTTGTAGGGGTCCAGATTTTGCAGCTCTTTCAGAACATCAGCTGTCTGAATTTGTGTGAAGGAGAAGGGGGGGGGGGGCATGGGCAAGTTGCAGCGGAGGGTGCAGAGTTGGTGGCCGGGGTAGTGGTAGCCAGGTGGAAAGCATGGCCAGCCGTAGCAAAATGTGCTCTTATTCTCCATGGACTTTACAGTGTCCCAAAACTTTTTGGAGTTAGTGTTACAGAGTGTGATATGTAAAATGTTTCATGGTATGTATTCCATCATCCATTTCGTACGACAATTAGAATGATATATTACGAATTTGCAAATGTACAAGTCGTTACGAATTTACAAAACGTACTATATGTTACGGATTTCTAGCTAGGTGGCTAATGTTGGCTAACGTTAGCTAGGCTAGGGGTTAGAGTTTGGGGTGAGGGTTAACATTAAGGTTAGGGTTAAGCTTAGGAGTTAGGTTAAAGGGTTAATGTTAGGGTTAGGGGAAGGGTTAGCTAACATGCTAAGTAGTTGAAAAGTAGTAAGTAGTTGAAAAGGTGCTAATTAGCTAAAGTTGTCCGTGATGAGATTTGAACTCACAACGTTTGGGTTGGACGTTGCTAGACGTTTGCATTATACACCCACCTATCCACCCTAACCAACCACTAAGTAACCATCTGTCTTATGTAACCGAATGTACCAAACATAACATGTCATAGTAATTGGAGAATGTTTACTATGTTACGTCTAGGGTATGAGTCCAGGCTGCAACGTCCAATGCATGTAAATACAGTAGTGGCCGCTCCATAGCAAGCTGCTCTATCCGCACTGATTGGTGAAGTCATTTAATGTCGTAAAAAAATTACAATTCCAGAGGTTTAAAAAGGAACAGAAAGGAACGCTATAAACCGTCACTTTTGTTTGTTTCGAACCGGTTCAGAACTTTTTATTTTGCTGGTCGGAACAGTGGAACGGAATGAATAAAATAATAGTTACGTTCAGAACGAAACGATCGGAAAATAATTTCGCAACCAACCCCTGATACAGAAACACACTGAACTCAGTGGTGAATGAAACCCTTCTTCATTCACTTGACCTGGACATTCTACTCTAGTTACAAAGAGTTTGACGAGAGGAAGAAGCATGAATGAAATCTGCCGATTTTGCATAAAAGTTGTGGTTCTTAATTCTATGTGTCATTTTGAAACTGTGTTTCTTTTCTTCTGCTTACTCGGCGTTCTATTGTTGCAACTGATCGGAAAATAGGAGATGTCACCTTAGATAGGGCTTACAGGGGTGTGGTTCACCAACTCACGCACAGAAACTCAGAAAGTCCAAATAAAATGCTGAGGGATCAGTTTAGTTTCAGTAACACGCCTCTAAAGATTTGATAAGAAAGATACACTTTTACAAACTGTAACCACATGGATTATCTATCTATTTATTGACCCTGTTTTTAACTGAAAACAAATAAGGAATTGATTAATAAATACAGTATATATCTGGTCACAAAGACATCTCCATGATCAACATACATACACTATCTATACAAACGTATGTGGACACTCCTTCAAATTAGTGGATTCGGCTACTTCAGCCACACTCGTTGCTGACAGGTGTATAAAATCGAGCACACAGCCATGCAATCTCCATAGCCAAACATTGGCAGTATAATGGCCTTACTGAAGAGCTCAGTGACTTTCAACGTGGCACCGTCACAGGATGCCACCTTTCCATCAAGTCAGATTGTCAAATTTCTGCCCTGCTAGAGCTGCCCCGGTCAACTATAAGTGCTGTTATTGTGAAGTGGAAACATCTAGGAGCAACAACGGCTCAGCCGCGAAGTGGTAGGCCACACAAGCTCACAGAACGGGACCGCCGAGTGCTGAAGCGCGTAGCGCTGTCGTCTGTCCTCGGTTGCAACACTCACTACCGAGTTCCAAACTGCCTCTGGAAGCAACGTCAGCACAAGAACTGTTAAATCGGGAGCTTCATGAAATGGGTTTCCATGGCTGAGCTGCCGCACACAAGCCTAAGATCAGGCTGTTATAGCAGCAAAGGGGGGGACCAACTCCATATTAATGCCCATGATTTTGGAATGAGATGTTCGATGAGCAGGTGTCCACATACTTTTGGTCATGTAGTGTACATAAACAAACGGACAGCTTCACTGATGTGTTTCTATAAAGCCAGATCACTACTGTAGATCAGTGTGGAAGAACTGCCTGTAGTGATCAGGCTTTATAGAAACACATCAGTGAAGCTGTCCGTTTGTTTATGTACACATTACCAAAAGTATGTGGACACCTGCTCATCTAATTCCAAAATCATGGGCATTAATACGGAGTTGGTTCCCCCTTTGCTGCTATAACAGCCTCCACTCTTCTGGGAAGGCTTTCCACTAGATGTTGGAACATTGCTGCGGGGGACTTTACATTTACATTTTAGTCATTTAGCAGACGCTCTTATCCAGAGCGACTTAGTTAGTGCGTGCATACATTTTTCATACTGGCCCCCCGTGGGAATCGAACCCACAACCCTGGCGTTGCAAGCGCCACGCTCTACCAACTGAGCTACACAGGGCCTGCCTTGCTTCCATTCAGCCACAAGAGCATTAATGAGGTTGGGCACTGATGTTGGGCGATTAGGCCTGGCTCGCAGTCGGCGTTCCAATTCATCCCAAAGGTGTTCAATGGGGTTGAGGTCAGGGATCTGTGCAGGCCAGTCAAGTTCTTCCACACCAATCTTGACAAACCATTTCTGTATGTACCTCACTTTGTGCACGGGGGCATTGTCATGCTGAAACAGGAAAGGGCGTTCCCCAAACTGTTGCCACAAAGTTGGAAGCACAGAATGGTCTAGAATGTCATTGTATGCTGTAGCGTTAAGATTTCCCTTCACTGGAACTAAGGGGCCTAGCCCGAACCATGAAAAACAGCTTTCTGAATGCACTGATTATAATTCTTCCAATACCTAAACATTGCAAAGATCTGTACATTATGTTAACAGGGTCAGGGTTAGGTTTAGGAAACTCATGGTGAAAGACTGCCATTCTGGAATGAGATGGGTTGGGAATCTCCGCCTTATGACACCGAGTAACCTGATTCCATATCAGGGAAGTGTGTGTGTGTGTTTGTGTGCATGTGTGTCTGGGGAGAACAGTGAAATGTACCCATGTTGACACACAGTAACGCTAGGTCACCAGTTGTTTCTGTACTTTTCAAGGAGGAAGGAAGAAGTACATTTAGGTCAATTTAGAATGATGATATGTTCAGTGTGAAAACGGCTTCCTGCAGTCACCTACAGGTTAACCCAGTTAAAACAGTTCAGTTGTTGGTTCAGTAAATCTTCCTTGTTCACAGACCCTAGATCTTGAGATTCCGATACCTGCCCTTTTAACAACAGCTTAGCCAGCTACGCCACCTGAAAATATACCAATTTGATGGCCCGGTTGGAGGCATTTCAAGCTGCCCTTTTCAAGTTCCCTAAATTGATGTAGTTCTGTCCTCGAGCTGTTCTTGTCTATTAATGTTCTGTATTATGTCATGTTTCATGTTCTGTGTGGACCCCAGGAAGAGCAGCTGCTGCTTTCACAACAGCTAATTGGGAACCTAATAAAATACCAATGGGTTTGGGCTATATCTGATGTTATAATAGGACACACTATAGAGAAGAGGAGAGGAGAGGAGGGAAGAGGGGAGAGTGGGGAGGAGAGGAGAGGAGAGGAGAGGTGAATGGGGAGGAGCGGAGAGAGGAGAGGAGAGATGGAATGAGAAGAGAGGAGAGGAGAGGAGGGAAGAGGGGAGAGTGGGGAGGAGAGGTGAATGGGGAGGAGCGGAGAGAGGAGAGGAGAGATGGGAGGAGAGGAGAGGAGAGGAGAGGAGAGGAGAGGAGAGGAGAGGGAGAGAGAGAGGAGAGGAGAGGAGAGGTGTTCCTTCTTTTGCTGCTAACACAGATATAGGATCTTCATTTGATCCACCTGGTGCAGGACAACTTTCCTTAAAACCTGTAGTGTATTTGAGGTTTCCACTTAGACATTTCAGACTTGATTTTCCTTTTTTTATCAGCCCCTACAAAAATGTCCATTAATTATAATTCACATTTCCTGTTGCTGCAGGATTATCATCCTGCTGTAGCAAACTGGTTCAAATTAAGATCCTACATCATAAGTGGCGCAGTGGCGCAGTGATCTAAGGCACTGCATCGCAGTGCTAGCTGTGCCACTAGAGATCCTGGTTCGAATCCAGGCTCTGTCGTAGCCGGCCGCGACCGGGAGACCCATGGGGCGGCGCACAATTGGTCCAGGGTAGGGGAGGGAATGGCCGGCAGGGATGTAGCTCAGTTGGTAGAACATGGCGTTTGCAACGCCAGGGTTGTGAGTTTGATTCCCACGGGGGGCCAGTATGAAAAATTCAACAACAAAAAAAAATGTATGCACTCACTAACTGTAAGTCGCTCTGGATAAGAGCGTCTGCTAAATGACTAAAATGTAAATAAATGAGAAAGCAGAATCACAGCTTTCCCTCATGATTGATCTCAACTGAAACTGTTACCCAACAGAAACTATTTTTTCTCTCTCTTTCTCCCTCTCTGTCTCTCTCTCTCTCTCTCTCTCTCTCTCTCTCTCTGTCGCTCTCTCTCTCTCTCCCTATCTCTCTCTCTCTCTCTCTCTCTCTCTCTCAAATCTGGGATTGTAGTTTTGTCTGTCACATCAGCTGCAATACTGTAAGTCCCCTAACCCTAACCCTTGTCACAACCCTAACCCTGTTAAGAGCAGTTTGTGTGTGTTGACATCCCGTGAGTTTTCTAAACAGGTTAGAAAATACACCTAACCACTTCAAATCTGAGCAGAGGACCATGAGCTGCCTCCCATTATCTGATGTATAGTCCACACGTCATTTAGCAGCTGCTCTTAGTGACTTACAGGAGCAATTAGGGTTATGTGCCTTGCTAAAATGCACAACAGATTTTTCACCTAGTCGGCTCAGGGATTTGAACCAGCAACCTTTCAGGTACTGGCACAACGCTCTTAATCATTAGGGACACACACACACACACACACACACACACACACACACACACACACACACACACACACACACACACAAACACAGATTATAACTTCACTAATATATAAGAAACCTCTGACAGTAACTCCAGTGTAACAGTTTCTACTGAGACACCTGGTGAAAGACCAGCCAAGTCACCCATGATACAAGTCAGTATTCGACGTTCAACTATGTCTGAGGACGTCGGGAGATGATGTGGAAACCGGCCACTAGGGGCAACAGGGAGCGCTGTTACCTTTAAGTAGGTTTCAGTGTTGCTAGGGGATGGTGGATGGGCGTAAGCATCTGCCTCTGCCGTCGTTTCTCTCAAGAGGCACCAGGTCAATGTGTTTCATAGATACCTGCTGCCTCTTGTCGGTCAGCTGATGATGCCACATTGGCAAAGTTGTCATCGTTCTCCTCAATGGCCTGCTTTATTTCAGACAGCCGTATGTCATTCCTGGCCTTCACCATTTCCACCACGGCCCCCTCCTGCTGGTCGGTCAGCACACGGCCACCACCATGGGGTCTTCTGTGTGGCCCAGTTGGTAGAGCATGGCGCTTGCGACGCCAGGGTTGTGGGTTTGATTCCCATGGGGGACCAGTATAAAAAAAAAAGTATGGATAAGAGCATCTGCTAAATTATTCTGATGTAGAACAGAGTGTAACATGTTCTGTGAATTCACATGCATTACAATATGTCATTTACCGGCTTTCTTGGTGAAATGTTACCATGATCGGGGGGAGGGGGGAGGGGGGAGGCCAAACCGTTCGGACACTACATATGTTTTCGTGAAAAAACACATTTTCTATCTGCACCGCGGACCAAATGGGGCCTGTGAGACGCCCGTGTTTGGCCTGTGGATGTCTCCGGTTTAAAAAAAGGACTCCAACCCAATGAAGAAAAGTGCAGCCCTGATCTAAAGTCTGGAGGCAGTCTGGAGACAGTCTAGAGGCAGTCTGGAGGCAGTCTGGAGGCAGTCTGGAGACAGTGGTAGACAGGGGAGACAGGAGGAGACAGGTGGAGACAGTAGGGCAGACGGGGAGACAGTAGTAGACAGTGATGCAGACGGGGAAACAGTGCGGCAGACATGGGGAGACAGGAAGAGACAGTCGGGGAGACATCGGGAGATGGAGGGACAGGGGGAGAGAGGGGAGACAGTGAGAGACAGTGGGGGAGACAGTGATAGACAGTGATGCAGACAGGGAAACAGTGGGGAGACAGTACGAGACAGCGGGGCAGACGGGGAGACAGTGGGAGAGAGGGGAGACAGTGGGGGAGACAGAGGGAGCCAGTAGCAGACAGGCTTTATGATAGAGGATATTTTAAAGGTCAGGTATACAGACCTCACATACTCAGGCTTACTCAGCATTTATCACTCAACTCTTTATTACACACTCTGTGTGTGTGAACGTGGTTTAACATATGCATTATACGTCATTAGCTTGTTGATCAGAAATGCTTAATCATAACCGTTTCTGTGCTCTTCTCACCTGCAACTCGGACCCATAGATAAACCAACAATAGCCGTCATTACATTGAACACAATCAGAACACGATCAGCTCTCACACTGTTTGAAGACGGAGAGACGATAAGATGGAGAGACGATAAGATGGAGAGACGATAAGATGGAGAGAAGATAAGATGGAGAGAAAAACAAGAGAAGCCTCTTTCTGTCTCTCCCTCAATTCATTTTAAGGGCTTTATTGGCATGGGAAACGTATGTTAACATTGCCAAAGCAAGTGAAATAGATAGTAAACAAAAGTGAAATAAACTATAAAAATGAACAGTAAATATTACACTCAGATAAGTTCCAAAAGAATAAAGACATTTCAAATGTCATATTATGTCTATATACAGTGTTGTAACAATGTGCAAATAGTTAAAGTACAAAAGGGAAAATAAATAAACATAAATATAGGTTGTATTTACAATGGTGTTTGTTCTTCACTGGTTGCCCTTTTCTTGTGGCAACAGGTCACACATCTTGCTGCTGTGATGGCACACTGTGGTATTTCACCCAATAGATAAGGGAGTTTATCAAAATTGGATTTGTTTTTTAATTCTTTGTGGATCTGTGTAATCTGAGGGAAATATGTGTCTCTAATATGGTCATACATTTGGCAGGAGGTTAGGAAGTGCAGCTCAGTTTCCACCTCATTTTGTGGGCAGTGTGCACATAGCCTGTCTTGTCTTGAGAGCCAGGTCTGCCTATGTATCGGCCTAATTCTGCTCTGCATGCATTATTTGGTGTTTTACGTTGTACACTAAGGATATGCAGAGTCTCAATTTGTTGTTTGTCCCATTTTGTGAATTCTTGGTTGGTGAGCGGACCCCAGACCTCACAACCATAAAGGGCAATGGGTTCTATAACTGATTCAAGTATTTTTTGACAGATCCTAATTAGTATGTCGAATTTTATGTTAATTTTGATGGCATAGAAGGCCCTTCTTGCCTTGTCTCTCAGATCGTTCACAGCTTTGTGAAAGTTACAGAAGATCTAGATGCTGCTGTAGGCCCTCCTTGGTTGGGGACAGAAGCACCAGATCATCAGCAAACAGTAGACATTTGACTTCAGATTCTAGTAGAGTGAGGCCGGGTGCTGCAGACTGTTCTAGTGCCCTCGCCAATTCGTTGATATATATGTTGAAGAGGGTGGGGCTTAAACTGCATCCCTGTCTCACCCCACGGCCCTGTGGAAAGAAATGTGTGTGTTTTTTGCCAAGTTTAACCGCACACTTGTTGTTTGTGTACATGGATTTTATAATGTCGTATGTTTTTCCCCCAACCCAACTTTCCATCAATTTGTATAGCAGACCCTCATGTCAAATTGAGTCAAAAGCTTTTTTGAAGACTTTGCCTTTATTTTGGTTTGTTTGTTTGTCAATTAGGGTGTGCAGGGTGAATACGTGGTCTGTCGTACGGTAATTTGGGAAAAAGCCAATTTGACATTTGCTCAGTACATTGTTTTCACTGAGGAAATGTACGAGTCTGCTGTTAATGATAATGCAGAGGATTTTCCCAAGGTTGCTGTTGGACGCATATCCCACGGTAGTTATTGGGGTCAAATTTGTCTCCACTTTTGGGGTGATCAGTCCTTAGTTCCAAATATTGTGGAAGATGCCAGAGCTGAGGATGATGTTAAAAAGTGTACGTATAGCCAATTGGAATTTGTGGTCTGTATATTTTATGATTTCATTTAGGAGACCATCAACACCACTCTCTCTCTCTCTGTCTCAGCTGTGTAGTGCTAGGGCAAAAACTAAAACATTGTCTCTCTGTCTCTGTCTCTGTCTCTCTCTCTCTATCTGTCTCTGTCTCTGTCTCTGTCACTCTCTCTCTCTCTCTCTCTCTCTCGCTCTCTCTCTCTGTCTGTCTGTCTCTCTCTCTCTCTCTCTCTCTCTCTCAGCTGTGTAGTGCTAGGGCAAAAACACATTTCAGTTATTTCAAATATTTTCCATGGAATATACTGTATGTTCTAATTCACACACTGTCTAATCCAACCTTGCCGTAATCCAGCAGGTAATCTAAACATCCCAGTGTTTGCAAACAAAATACATTTTGAGGACTTTAATCAGAAACTCCGTGCAAAATGACAGAATTGTTTATTAGTTATTAAACAGATGAAATAGTTCAATAACATATCATATAGAATGTATTTGAGATCATTTATCAGAAAGGCCAACATACATTATTACACACAAAGAGCTCAACAAACCTAGATAGCAGCCTTGAAATCCTAGATTCACCGCTAATTGACCACGAGCAAGCCCAAAAAGAGATTGTATTTGAAAAAACAGCGCCGGAAAGCAGCCATCTTGATGAACAGCGCCGGAAGAAGATGGCTGCCGTTTTACAGCCCTCTAACCAATTGTACTATTATGTGTGTTTTTCCGCGTTATTTGTAATTTATTTTGTACATAATGTTTCTGCCATCGTCTCTTATAACCAAAGAGAGCTTCTGGATATCAGGACAGCGATTACTCACCTCGCATTGGACGAAGACTTTTTCTTCAACGAGGCGTTCGCGAAGGATATTCTACAGACACCCAACAAGGCCCAGATCCCCGTCATTCGCGTGAGGAAGAGACGGAGATATCGTGGACGCAGATCCGGGTGCCTTGTAAGGATCCGACGGCGAACGAGTAAACTGCCTCTCCCATCAATCCTATTAGCCAACGTTCAATCTTTTGAGAATAAAATTGACGATTTAAGATTACGGTTATCCTACCAACGGGACATTAAAAACTGTAATATCTTATGTTTCACGGAGTCGTGGCTGAACGACAACAATGACAACATTCAGCTAGCAGGCTATACGCTACATCGGCAGGACAGAACGTCTGACTCCCGGTAAGACAAGGGGCGGCGGTCTGTGTATATTTGTAAACAACAGCTGGTGCACAAAATCAAATACTAAGGAAGTCTCGAGGTTTTGCTCGCCTGAGGTAGAGTATCTTATGATAAGCTGTAGACCACACTATTTACCAAGAGAGTTTTCATCTATATTTTTCATAGCTGTCTATTTACCACCACAAACCAATGCTGGCATTAAGATTGCACTGAATGAGTTGTACAAGGCCATTAATCAACAGGAAAACGCTCATCCAGATGCAGCGCTCCTAGTAGCCCGGGGACTTTAATGCAGGGAAACTTAAATCCGTTCTACCTCATTTCTACCAGCATGTTAAATGTGCAACCAGAGGGGAAAAAACTCTAGACCACCTTTACTCCACACACAGAGACGCATACAAAGCTCTCCCTCGCCCTCCATTTGGCAAATCTGACCATAACTCTATCCTCCTGATTCCTGCTTATAAGCAAAAACTGAAGCAGGAAGCACCAGTGATTCAGCTAATAAAAAAGTGGTCAGATGACGCAGATGCTAAGCTACAGGACTGTTTTGCTAGCACAGACTGGAACATGTTCCGGGATTCTTCAGACAGCATTGAGGAGTACACCACATCAGTCACTGGCTTCATCAATAAGTGCATCGATGATGTCGTCCCCACAGTGACCGTACGTACATACCCCAACCAGAAGCCATGGATTACAGGCAACATCCGCACTGAGCTAAAGGGTAGAGCTGCCGCTTTCAAGGAACGGGACTCTAAACCGGACGCTTATAAGAAATCCCGCTATGACCTCCGACGAACCATCAAACAGGCAAAGAGTCAATACAGGTCTAAGATTGAATCATACTACACTGGCTCTGACGCTCGTCGGATGTGGCAGGGCTTGAAAACTATTACAGACTACAAAGGGAAGCACAGCCGCGAGCTGCCCAGTGACACAAGCCTACCAGACGAGCTAAACCACTTCTATGCTTGCTTCGAGGCAAGCAACACTGAAGCATGCATGAGAGCACCAGCTGTTCCGGACGACTATGTGATCACGCTCTCCGTAGCCGATGTGAGTAAGACTTTTAAGCAGGTAAACATTCACAAGGCCGCAGGGCCAGACGGATTACCAGGACGTGTACTCCGAGCATGTGCTGACCAACTGGCAAGTGTCTTCACTGACATTTTCAACATGTCCCTGACTGAGTCTGTAATACCAACATGTTTCAAGCAGACCACCATAGTCCCCGTGCCCATGAACTCTAAGATAACCTGCCTAAATGACTACCGACCCGTAGCACTGACGTCTGTAGCCATGAAGTGCTTTGAAAGACTGGTCATGGCTCACATCAACAGCATAATCCCAGAAACCCTAGACCCACTCCAATTTGCATACCGCCCCAACAGATCCACAGATGATGCAATCTCTATCGCACTCCACACTGCCCTTTCCCACCTGGACAAGAGGAACACCTACGTGAGAATGCTATTCATTGACTACAGCTCAGCATTCAACACCATAGTGCCCTCTAAGCTCATCACTAAGCTAAGGATCCTGGGACTAAACACCTCCCCTCTGCAACTGGATCCTGGACTTCCTGACGGGTCGCCCCCCAGGTGGTAAGGGTAGGTAACAACACATCTGCCACACTGATCCTCAACACGGGGGCCCCTCAGGGGTGCGTGCTCAGTCCCCTCCTGTACTCTCTGTTCACCCATGACTGCATGGCCAGGCACGACTCCAACACCATCATTAAGTTTGCCGACGACACAACAGTGGTAGGCCTGATCACCAACAACGATGAGACAGCCTATAGGGAGGAGGTCAGAGACCTGGCCGTGTGGTGCCAGGACAACAACCTCTCCCTCAACGTGACCAAGACAAAGGAGATGATTGTGGACTACAGGAAAAAAAAGAGGACTGAGCACGCCCCCATTCTCATCGACGGGGCTGTAGTGGAACAGGTTGAGAGCTTCAAGTTCCTTGGTGTCCACATCACCAACGAACTATCATGGTCCAAACACACCAAGACAGTCGTGAAGAGGGCACGACAAAGCCTATTCCCCCTCAGGAGACTAAAAAGATTTGGCATGGGTCCTCAGATCCTCAAAAAATTATACAGCTGCACCATCGAGAGCATCCTGACTGGTTGCATCACCGCCTGGTATGGCAACTGCTTGGCCTCTGACCGCAAGGCACTACAGAGGGTAGTGCGTACGGCCCAGTACATCACTGGGGCAAAGCTCCCCTGCCATCCAGGACCTCTATACCAGGCGGTGTCAGAGGAAGGCCCTCAAAATTGTCAAAGACTCCAGCCACCCTAGTCATAGACTGTTCTCTCTGCTACCGCACGGCAAGCGGTACCGGAGTGCCAAGTCTAGGTCCAAAAGACTTCTCAACAGCTTCTACCCCCAAGCCATAAGACTCCTGAACAGCTAATCATGGCTACCCGGACTATTTGCACTGCCCCCCCACCCCCATCCTTTTACGCTGCTGCTACTCTGTTAAGTATTTATGCATAGTCACTTTAACTCTACCCACATGTACATATTACCTCAACTACCTCAACTAGCCGGTGCCCCCGCACATTGACTATGCAACGGTACCCCCCTGTATATATACCCTCCCTATTGTCACTTTATTTTACTGTATATATAGCCTCCCTACTGTCACTTTATTTTACTTCTGCTCTTTTTTTCTCAACACTTTTTTGTTGTTGTTTTATGCTTACTTTTTTGTTTAAAATAAATGCACTGTTGGTTAAGGGCTGTAGGTAAGCATTTCACTGTAATGTCTGCACCTGTTGTATTCGGCGCATGTGACCAATAAAATTTGATTTGATTTGATTTGAAAAGAACAATAACTTCATACCTTGATTACATTGAGGGGGAAATATCAGCCTGTTGCCGATCCCTGCTTTAAATAATGGTAGAATGGCCCTCAGGGGACAAATACAGCTGTTTGAATGAATTGAATTGATGCACAATTTATGAACATGTTAGTCATATGAAGACATAACCATTAATATACACTGAGTGTACAAAACATTAGGAACACTTTCCTAATATTGAGTTGCACCCCCACTTGTCCTCAGAACAGCCTCAATTCGTCAGGGCGTGGACTCTACAAGGTGTCGAAAGCGTTCCACAGGGATGCTGGCCCATGTTGACTCCAATGCTTCCCACAGTTGTGTCAAGTTGGCTGGATGTCCTTTGGGTGGTGGACCATTCTTGTTACACACAGGAAACTGTTAAGCGTGAAAAACCCAGCAGCGTTGCAGTTCTTGACAAACCTGTGCGCCTGGCACCTACTACCATACCCCGTTCAAAGGCACTTCAATCTTTTGTCTTGCCCATTCACCCTCTGAATGACACACATACACAATCCATGTCTCAATTGTCTTAGAAATTCCTCTTTAACCTGTCTCCTCCCCTTCATCTACACTGATTGAAGTGGATTTAACAAGTGACATCAATAAGGGATCATAGCTTTCACTTGGTCAGTCTATGTCATGGAAAGAGCAGGTGTTCATAATGTTGTCCACTCAGTGTAACTGCATCATTGAGATTACCACTAGGAAAGCAGAATGCTATCATGATGGGCAGAAACAGGGACAAATCTACAAAGCAAATTTAACAAAAACAATGACTTGCATCTTTTCTGATTCATGTTAAATATCTATTTATATCTCTTGTATCTATACCAGGAATTCCTTCTCTCTTTTTCTGTCCATCTTAAAGACATAGAGTGAATGAGGACGGAGGACGGAGGAGGAGGAGGGAGGGAGGGAGGAGTGACTTGTCTCTCATTACACACTCAGAACTTTCCCCAACGCAATCGATATGTAAATGACTGAATTTGTTGCATCATGAACATCAAGTGTGAGGAGTTAACCCTAGTGCTGCCAGGAACTCCCTCCCCCTCCCCTCATCACCAGAACACATGACCAACTCTGTTCGCATCACAGAGGAAATAGGTGAGACGTTTCTCAGGGTATAAATGACGAGGGGTTTAGGCCAGAGTACACATGCTCTCCTGTCTGCTCCTCAAGAGGACCACCAGAGGACAACCAGAACCAGTACACTCTAGTACCAGGAGACACCAGAACCAGAAGTAGAGTGCAGCACCAGTACAGTGTAGTACCAGTAGACTCCAGGATGTCTCCCTGCTCTCTCCTCCTATCCCTGCTACTGGCTGCAGCGCTGCAGTGTGAGCGTGCCCAGTGCAGACGTGTGATGTGCTCCGACCGCTGCTGCTCCTTCATAGAGGGCTTCCCCGTCAGACTGAAGGAACTCCGCACCGCCTTCTCCACCATCAGAGACTACTACGTAAGTACTACATATATACTATACTACTACCCTCTCATATATATATATACTATACTACTACGTAAGTACTACATATATACTATACTGTACTACTACCCTCTCATATATATATACTATACTACTACGTAAGTACAACATATATACTATACTGTACTACTACCCTCTCATATATATATATATATACACTATACTACTACATAAGTACTACATATATACTATACTACTACCCTCTCATATATATACTATACTACTACGTAAGTACTACATATATACTATACTGTACTACTACCCTCTCGCTCTCTCTCTCTCTCACATACATACATATATATATAAACACACACACATATATATATATATATACACATATACATACACTATACAACTACGTAAGTACTACATATATACTATACTGTACTACTACCCCCTTTCTCTCTCTCTATATATACACTACTACGTAAATCAAGGGCATCACTTTGTGATGGATATTGGGGGGGGGGCAGGGTCACTTGGTTCCGGAGTCAACTCTCTCTAGGGGGGTTGACATATATATTTAAAAAAAAATAGCTATGAAATGGTTGTATCTGGTGAGAATTTAAGGGAAAATAAATCCAAAAAATGTCTGATAATCTGATCAATATACCCCAGTCACAACTGAAACCAGTATTTGTCTATATTACGTTATACTGTGTTCTTACTCTTAACAGTACAGAAAGGCATCACCACACCCCTTCTTTAACTACATTTAAATGTCAAAACCCATTATTCTATTTGTGTACCCTTCACCACGCTTGGCTAGTACATGGTCTTGAATAACTCATGCAGTTTTCAAAGCACTACTGATCCCGTCACAATGTACCGATGCTTGTTTCAAAGTAACATTATCACGTGATCAATTATGTCCGAAGCGTCGTTTGATCACGTGGTTGCAAAATGCCAAATCCCATTGATTTCGCCATGGTTCCAGTGCTTACTTTGATTCCAAGTTGCTTTCAAATACCGAGCTCTACTTGACACCGTACTTACAATGTAGTTCGGATTTGTTCATGGAATGTCACCTGAACGGTAGCTCAACAGGTAGAGATCTCGGGGACCAGAACACTCACAGACGACAGGGAATTGGGTCAAATCCCAGCAACGCCTATAAAAAAAATACGTGACATCACACTTTCTGCACATTGTTGTTCAAACAATTGGTTTAGTGAAGTATAAGCTTCCATCCTAAATAATGCCATAGCTTCTGTTTTTGACATGAAAAAAAGTAATTGATAGTAGGCAACTAACCAGAGAGATTTGATGAATATTGGGGAAGAAATGTAGATATGTTAGCCTTCAGGAAGCATCTCACTGTACCATTTACACCCACTATATCATGTGCACGTGATGAACAACCTTTGATTTGATATAAAACAAACATCAGTAAACTGCGAGTCTAAACTGTGCTGTTTGTTGTCTGCAGGAGGCTAATGATGATCTGGAGACAGTCCTGCTGGACGAAGGGATTCTACACCACTTCAAGGTGAGTTCACCCTCTCCTTCACACTGTTCTCTCTATTCCAACAGTAGGATAGAGTTCTCCCCTGATGGAACGGTTTGAGATAAAGAAACAGATCAGGACGAGGATGCATGTCCAATCCATTCCTGAATTAGAAGTGAGATGAAGATTAAGAAAATACCCTGATGGCTATCCTGGTTATACTGATGGCTATCCTGGTTATACTGATGGCTATCCTGGTTATACTGATGGTTATACTGATGGCTATCCTGGTTATACTGATGGCTATCCTGGTTATACTGATGGCTATCCTGGTTATACTGTAGTAGATATATAGCTAGAGGTAATCTCCTAACCTTCAGTTAGGGTTAGTTATAATCTCCTAACCTTCAGTTAGGGTTAGTTATAATCTTCTCACCTTCAGTTAGGGTTAGTTATAAGGTCCTCACCTTCAGTTAGGGTTAGTTATAACTGTTCCTCTCTCTATAAGTGTGATGTCAATGATCTTGTTTCCTCATCAGAGTCCGTTGGGGTGTCACGCTATGGACAGCATCCTGAAGTTCTACCTCGACACGGTGTTTCCCACCGCCATGAACAACAGAACACAGAACAACAACGACTTTAAATCTCCCATCGACTCCATGGGAAACATCTTCCACATGCTGAAGAAAGAGATCGTCCAATGTGTAAGTAGTCTGGTCCTATATTGCCTGGTGCTAGGGCGTTGAATACTTATCTAATCAAAAGATATATTAGTATTTTATTTTTCATGCATTTTTTACAAATGTTAAAATGTATCTTCCACTTACAGAGTATTTTGTGTAGATCGTTGACAAAAAATGACAATGAAATCCATTTTAACCCCACATTGTAACACAACAAAATGTGGATACTTTCAGAAGGCATATATAGTCTGGTCCTATATAGTCTGGTCCTATATAGTCTGGTCCTATATAGTCTGGTCCTATATAGTCTGGTCCTATATAGTCTGGTCCTATATAGTCTGGTCCTATATAGTCCTATATAGTCTGGTCCTATATAGTCTGGTCCTATATAGTCTGGTCCTATATAGTCCTATATAGTCTGGTCCTATATAGTCTGGTCCTATATAGTCTGGTCCTATATAGTCTGGTCCTATATAGTCTGGTCCTATATAGTCCGGTCCTATATAGTCTGGTCCTATATAGTCTGGTCCTATATAGTCTGGTCCTATATCCTGTGAAAGCGTTATGAGTTTATGATGTGAAAGTGTCTTGATGTGGTTTGGTTAAGGTCACAGGGATATTGTTGAGATGATATTTCCATGGTTGTGTTTCATGTCATTAAAGCTTCGTCAGGTTGTACGACATAGCAATATATCTAGGCCTCGTCAGAAACCTCAGATTTAGGGACCGGCCGGCGGTCTAACCCCAAACACACAACACTGACACGATTACTTCCTAACTTACACAGCATCCAACAAACCTACTGTTCCCACGCTAGAGAGAGAGATAATGTATGTGTGTTCCCAGCACTCTGCAACCAATACTGCTGCATTGTGGGACAGTCTACTACTCTGTCACTCCTAACAATCCCAATCTCTCTCTATAGAGGAACTACTTCTCCTGTAAGAAACCATTTGACATCAACGAGTTCACCTCCTCGTATAAGAAGGTAAGTCTCCTTCAGCCTCAGCCTCTCAGTGAGTGCGTTTGTATGTGTAGTTCCTCTAACCTGAGTGTTTCCTCTAACCTGAGTGTTTCCTCTAACCTGAGTGTGTTTCCTGTGTGTCTAGATGCAGGATAAGGGCCTGTATAAGGCAATGGGAGAGCTGGACCTGCTCTTCAACTACATCGAGGAGTACCTGGTCTCTCAGAGACGCAAACACTGACCCCTGACCCTGAGCCTGGACCAATCAGAATTAGCCAAAGTTCTGTGGGTAACCCTAACCTCTAATAACCTCAAAGTCCAAACATCTAAACTGCAGTCCAGGAATCTGGGACTGCGTCTTTGTGGAAGACCATGAGACTAAAGTGTATTGGTCCTGAGGACCTTCTCTTTAAAGTCCTGAACCACATTTAGCCTCAGGTTCATCAAAACTTTATTACTGAGTCATATTGACTGAAACATTCTGCTGTAAAGTTGAATTCGTAGAATTTTTAGGATTGACTCTCTGGACGTCCTTCCTCAGATATAGTACAGTCATGATGTGATGTTAATCTAACCACCATGTGGAGGAAGGAATCATATGTTACTGTAAATGTAGAAAGGGACATCTGGGCTGCACATTTACCAGTGTGGCAGAGAATGTATAGATTGTCCTATTTTACACATTTTCCTTTAACATGTTTTTAATATGTGATCATTGACTGATCTGTAATAATGACTGTATTACACATCATCATGTTTACAACGTATTGCAACATTTAGATATAGCTTACAGTATGTTTACTACCAATATCAGTATTGATTTAAATTAAAACTGTCTGTGAATCTAAGTGGAATACTGCACCATAATGTTTATTAGTGTGACTTAAGAAAGCAGCCACACCTGAAATATGATAATAATTATTTCTGACATTATTCTTTGGACCCCTACTCCTCCTACACCATTTAAGCTAGAAACGCCATTCAAGCTTTAACATGTGCAGACTGGTCTGGAATAGTGTGCTTGCATACAACTTTTTGAAACTATTTATACTTTTTTAACTATTAAACTTTTATTAAACTTCATCCACTTTCAGGGGATTTCTTCAACATTCTATTCACTGTAAACAATGTAACCTTTTACACAAATCAGCTACTTTGACCACTTTCCCAACAACGTTGTCAATAGAGGGTATGAAAACTTGGTCTACTTCTCTGCTATTTAAATATGAAATCAGGATAGAATTATCTTCTACCAATCAAAAGTGACAGCTGTTGTAGTAACCGCATCAACTACTTTGTCTTAACTGTTTGAAACAACTGCCGTCTTGACCACTTTCCCAACTAGTTAGACAACAACTTAGTGTATGAAATCTTTGTCTACTTCTCTGCTATTTAAATCTGAAATCAGAACACTTCTTCCACTACCATGAACTAATAGTTTTAAAAGAGCTGAAGCAAGGAACACAATTTTACTTGTTAAATTACAATCTAGTTCTAAGTATTTATTGGATTGTGTTGAAAGTGTATTTTGTTTTGTAGAAGAATGAATAACTGCCATCTCTTCATGGTCCATGTTTTTTTTGTTCTTATAATTATGTCACCTACCATTATATATAAGCGTGCCTAAATGTTTGTGAGGTAGAGTGTGTTTTTGTTGAACCTTTCTTTAACCAGGTTAGTCTCGTTGAGATAAAAATCTAATTTTCAAGAGATTTTAACCAGCGTGTTTTCAGCTACAATGTTTTTGTATTTATTTATGATTTTGACTTGCTCTGCCCTGCAGTTTTAAAATAAATGTTATACTTTGGAACCGTTTTTTACCTCAATTCTTCTTTTAAACTTTAAAATGTAAAGCCTTTTAAGTGGTGATTCCCGGCCAGCCCTTCCACATTCTGTTGTAATGCTGCAGCGATGGTACAATAAAGGCCTTCTGAATCTGATGTCTCATCCTGTGGTTCTTCTTCTGAAATAGCAGAACAGAAATAGTTTAACTCAATAGTTCATCATGAGAATTCTTTGGGTGCTGGATTCTAAAAGGCATACAGTACAAACTCTGAAACACATGTGATTCTTTGACCTCTGCTACTGCTAAATTACATTAAAATGTAAAGACTATTTCAGTGAGTGCAGGTTTTCTTTTTGTACATTAGGTAACCATGTTACTAACACTACCTGACGGAGGGTTGACACCATGTGCTAACCCTAACCATAACAGCAGAAGATACTGGTCTCCACACTCTAACCTCAAACATGACCCACATACAGCACTTACCAGCAGGCAGCCCTGCACCCGAGCACTTACCAGCAGACCTTTACTGGAATGACAACCATTCTGGACTCACCTTGTTTGAATATACAAAACGTATTGAAACGAAACCGGAGTCTGCATATTTTGTCTGACTGATGCGCTTCTATCTGTGGTTTCCATCGGAGGTTGATGCAGAAGCATTTCTGCAGAGAGGGACACGTGTGTGTGTGTGTGTGTGTATTCTTGTAGCGCACTGAAATGAGATTTGTTAAGAGGAAATAGCTGTGGCGCTAATCTCTGAACGTGCACCAGGGCAGCAGTGAAACAGACAGTCAGAACATAACTTTAACCACCAAGCACTCACACTCATTCTGCGTAACCACCAAGCAATTAATGAACGCTGTCTTGTTGAGAGCATCACCTGAAGATTAGAAGGTGTTGACTCATCCAGTGTGCAGGGTTATATTAGAAGGTGTTGACTCATCCAGTGTACAGGGTTATATTAGAAGGTGTTGACTCATCCAGTGTGCAGGGTTATATTAGAAGGTGTTGACTCATCCAGTGTACAGGGTTATATTAGAAGGTGTTGACTCATCCAGTGTACAGGGTTATAGTAGAAGGTGTTGACTCATCCAGTGTACAGCGTTAGGGTTAGTATCAGTGTTCTGGCCTGCATGGTTGTCAGGAGAATGTAACTACATCCCAAATGGCACAGTATTCCCTAAATAGTGCACTACTTTTCAACAGAGCCGTATGGGTCCTGGTCAACAGTAGTGCACTAAACAGGGAATAGGGTGCCCTTTGGGACGCAAGCTGTAACTCAGCGTTGGTTAGTGCAGGGGGCCAGGCGGATGTGTTTCGGTTTCACAAGGTGCCAGTCCTTCCTCTCTTCAGACTGGCAACTTCACGTTCTGTCTGTCTGTCTGTCTGTCTGTCTGTCTGTCTTTGACAGAAAACTGACTAACGTCAGACTGTCTGTGTCATGTCATCCAGTCAGTCTGTGACATGTCAATAGGGACAGATGACTGACTTAGTTTCTGTCGGGGAAACGATTTAGAGATTGTATACAGAGCCACACAAACACACCAAACACAGGTTAGCGCTTTAACCATTGGGATGCAAATTCAACCTTAGCATTCCAGAAAGGAACTAGATGTTCTAAAAACTCAGATTACTGGATACAGTAATATTATTACAGAAAGACTCCAGGAAACACAACGAATAACATATAGTACAAATAAATAAATAAATAAAACTAAACTAAATAAAAATAATAATTCAAAAGAATTGCAGGACATAACATATCACACAAAATGGTTGACGTATAAAAACACAATTTGATGATGTAGTACACAAAAAACGGGGACCGGTTTTGGCTTGTGAGCACTACTTTCAAAATGAGTGGCTGAAAATTATACACTGAACAGAAATATAAACGCAACATGTAAAGTGTTGGTCCCGTGTTTCATGTGCTGAAATAAAAGATCCCAGAAATGTCTCTCAAATGTTGTGCACAAACTTGTTTAAATTCCTGTTAGTGAGCTTCTCATTTGCCAAGATAATCTATCCACCAGACAGGTGTGGCATTTCAAAAAGCTGATTAAACAGCATGATCATTACACAGGTGCACCTTGTGCTGGGGACAATAAAAGGCCACTCTAGAATGTGCAGTTTTATCACACAACACAATGCCACAGATGTCTTAAGTTTTGAGGGAGTGTGGAATTGGCATGCTGACTGCAGGAATGTCCACCAGAGCTGTTGCCAGCTAAACGCCAACCGGCCTCACAACCGCAGACCAGGTGTACGGCGTCGTGTGGGCGAGTGGTTTGCTGATTTCAACGTTGTGAACAGAGTGCCCCATGGTGGCGGTGGGGTTATGGTATGGGCAGGCATAAGCTACGGACAACGAATACAATTGCATTTTATCGATGACAATTTCAATGCACAAAAAATACCGTGATGAGATCCTGAGGCCCATTGTGAGGCCCGTGTTTTCTTAAAGGAATCTGTGACCAACAGATGCATATCTGTATTCCCAGTCATGTGAAATCCACCGATTAGGGCCTAATGAATTTATTTCAATTGACCGATTTCCTTATACGAACTGTAACTCAGTAAAATCAATGAAATTGTTTCATGTTGCGGTTATATTTTTTTGTTCGGTATATAAAAGCTCTGGAGCTCTTTAATATGAAGGTCTAAAACAATGCTGACAAATTCAGTTTGTTTCTTGAAGAGTCAATAGTGCTGATCTGTTTCACCATAACAGTCAACAGCTGAGGAAGGTGCCAAACTAAAAAGGTGTCACTGCGTTTTCAGTTTCCATGTTTACGTTTTTACATCACATGACGTCAATAGGGGTAACACTTAACCATGGAAAGTGTTGCATCTGCAAACAGTTGCACTTTCAGTGTGTGCACATATCTCTTGGTTCGTTTCAGAATCCATCGTGATAAAAAGCAGTTTCATACTCTGATAACAACACAGGTTGTTCCAAAAGATACATACTCAGTACTCGGTTTTCTAGAAATTCAGTCGAGGTCAGTTGCTGAAGTGTGAACAGTAATCTCCATCTTGTGTTTAAAAAAACAAAACGAAAATTTGACAATAAACAGGTACAACCCTGCATGATCAGTGTGTGTGTGTGTCTCTATGTGTGTGTTTCTCTGTGTGTGTGTTTCTCTATGTGTGTGTTTCTCTATGTGTGTGTTTCTCTATGTGTGTGTTTATGTGTAGCACAGTTCTAAAAAAGACAGCATGGCATTACTGAACTTCCCATCATCATCATCAGTTCTTTAAAAGTAATTTCCTCTCAATCTTAAATAGACATGCCCCATTCAAAAAATACAGAACTAAGAACAGATATAGCCCCAGGTTCTCCTCAGACTTGACTGCCCTTGACCAGCACAAAAACATCCTGTGGCGTACTGCATTAGCATCAAATAGCCCCCGCGATATGCAACTTTTCAGGGAAGTTAGGAACCAATATACACAAGCAGTTAGGAAAGCAAAGGCTAACTTTTTCAAACAGAAATTTGCATCCTGTAGCACTAACTCCAAAAAGTTTTGGGACACTGTAAAGTCCATGGAAAATAAGAGCACTTCCTCCCAACTGCCCACTGCACTGAGGCTAGGAAACACTATCACCACCGATAAATCTACAATAATCGAGAATTTCAACAAGCATTTTGCTACGGCTGGCCATGCTTTCCACCTGGCTACCACTACCCCGGCCACCAGCTCTGCACCCTCCGCTGCAACTTGCCCATGCCCCCCGCTTCTCCTTCACACAAATCCAGACAGCTGATGTTCTAAAAGAGCTGCAAAATCTGGACCCCTACAAATCATCTGGGCTAGACAATCTGGACCCTTTCTTTCTAAAACTAGCCGCCGAAATTGTCGCAACCCCTATTACTAGCCTGTTCAACCTCTCTTTCGTAATGTCTGAGATCCCCAGAGATTGGAAAGCTGCCGCGGTCATCCCCCTCTTCAAAGGGGGTGACACTCTAGATCCAAACTGTTACAGACCTATATCCATCCATCAGCTTTCGACTCTGTCAACCACCGCATTCTTATTGGCAGACTAAATAGCCTTGGTTTCTCAAATGACTGCCTCGCCTGGTTTACCAACTACTTCTCAGATAGAGTTCAATGTGTCAAATCGGAGGGCCTGTTGTCTGGACCTATGGCAGTCTCTATGGGGGTGCCACAGGGTTCAATTCTTGGGCCGACTCTTTTCTCTGTGTATATCAATGACGTCGCTCTTGCTGCTGGTGACTCTCAGATCCACCTCTATGCAGACGACACCATTTTGTATACATCTGGCCCTTCATTGGACACTGTGTTAACAAACCTCCAAACGAGCTTCAACGCCATACAACACTCCTTCAGTAGCCTCCAACTGCTCTTAAACACTAGTAAAACTAAATGCATGCTCTTCAACCGAACGCTGCTGGCACCCGCCCACCCGACTAGAATCACTACTCTCGACGGGTCTGACCTAGAGTATGTGGACAACTACAAATATCTAGGTGTCTGGTTAGACTGTAAACTCTCCTTCCAGACTCACATTAAGAATCTCCAATCCAAAGTTACATCTAGAATCGGTTTCCTATTTCGCAACAAAGCCTCCTTCACTCATGCTGCCAAACATGCCCTCGTAAAACTGACTATCCTACCGATCCTTGACTTCGGCGATGTCATTTACAAAATAGCCTCCAACACTCTACTCAGCAAATTGGATGTAGTCCATCACAGTGCCATCCGTTTTGTCTCCAAAGCCCCATATACTACCCACCACTGTGACCTGTACGCTCTTGTTGGCTGGTCCTCACTACATATTCGTCGCCAAACCCACTGGCTCCAGGCCATCTATAAATCACTGCTAGGCAAATCCCCGCCTTATCTAAGCTCATTGGTCACCATAGCAACACCCACCCGTAGTCTGCGCTCCAGCAGGTATATCTCACTGGTCATCCCCAAAGCCAACACCTCCTTTGGCCGCAATTCCTTCCAGTTCTCTGCTGCCAATGACTGGAACAAATTGCAAAAATCTCTGAAGCTGGAGACACTTATCTCCCTCACTAACTTTAAGCATCAGTTGTCAGAGCACCTTACCGATCACTGCACCTGTACACAGCCCATCTGAAATTAGCCCACCCAACTACCTCATCCCTATATTGTTATTTATTTTGCTCATTTGCACCCCAGTATCTCTATTTGCACATAATCTCTTGCACATCTATCATTCCAGTGTTAATACTAATTGTAATTATTTTGCACTATAGCCTATTTTATTGCCTTACCTCCATAACTTGCTAAATTTGCACACTGTATATTATATGTATTTCTGTTGTATTTTTGACTTTGTTTTGTTTTACCCCATATGTAACTCTGTGTTGTTGTTTTTATCGCACTGCTTTGCTTTATCTTGGCCAGGTCGCAGTTGTAAATGAGAACTTGTTCTCAACTGGTTTACCTGGTTAAATAAAGGTGAAATAAAAAAATAAAATAAAAATCAGGGGCCCCCTCTCTCACCCTAAACATCATCATCAGGGGCCCCCTCTCTCACCCTAAACATCATCATCAGGGGCCCCCTCTCTCACCCTAAACATCATCATCAGGGGCCCCCTCTCTCACCCTAAACATCATCATCAGGGGCAACCTCTCTCACCCTAAACATCATCATCAGGGGCCCCCTCTCTCACCCTAAACATCATCATCAGGGGCCCCCTCTCTCACCCTAAACATCATCATCAGGGGCCCCCTCTCTCACCCTAAACATCATCATCAGGGGCCCCCTCTCTCACCCTAAACATCATCATCAGGGGCAACCTCTCTCACCCTAAACATCATCATCAGGGGCAACCTCTCTCACCCTGAACATCATCATCAGGGGCCCCCTCTCTCACCCTAAACATCATCATCAGGGCCCCCTCTCTCACCCTAAACATCATCATCAGGGGCCCCCTCTCTCACCCTAAACATCATCATCAGGGCCCCCTCTCTCTAATGAACCTATCATGTGTTACAATGTTGCATAGAGAATTCATCAGAACCAACTCAAGAGTTTCATGTTTTGCCTTAGTTTGTGAAGTTCTCACTACCTTCCATCTCTCTCTGTGTGGAAATGACATAAATAAGGCATAACAGCCAGATTTGAGGTGTAGGGTGAAGCTGCCCCTAGATGCTAATCGTGGGTCAGATCGGCATTTTCCCACTGCTAAAGCTAACTCTCTCTCCTCTGCTCTTGTCCTTCTAGACCTGTCTGCTGCCTTTGATACTGTGAACCATCAGATCCTCCTCTCCACCCTCTCCGAGTTGGGCATCTCCGGCGCTGTCATCTCCCGTCTGGATTACTGCAACTCGCTGTTGGCTGGGCTCCCTGCCTGTGCCATTAAACCCCTACAACTTATCCAGAATGCTGCAGCCTGTCTGGTGTTCAACCTTCCCAAGTTCTCTCATGTCACCCCGCTCCTCCGCACACTCCACTGGCTTCCAGTTGAGGCTCGCATCTGCTACAAGACCATGGTGCTTGCCTACGGAGCTGTGAGGGGAACGGCACCTCCTTACCTTTAGGCTCTGATCAGACCCTACACCCAAATGAGGGCACTACGTTCATCCACCTCTGGCCTGCTAGCCCCCCTACCTCTACGGAAGCACAGTTCCCGCTCAGCCCAGTCAAAGCTATTCGCTTCTCTGTTACCCCAATGGTGGAACAAGCTCCCCCACGACGCCAGGACAGCGGAGTCACTGACCACCTTCCGGAGACACTTGAAACCCCACCTCTTTAAGGAATACCTGGAATAGTATAAAGGAATCCTTCTCCCCCCAAAAAAAAGTAAAAATTTAAAAAAGTGGTTGTCCCACTGGCTATCATAAGTCGAATGCACCAATTTGTAAGTCTCTCTGGATAAGAGCGTCTGATAAATGATGTAAATGTAACGATTAAAGGGATACTTCAGGATTTTGGCAATGAAGCCCTTTATCTACTTCTCCAGAGTCAGATGAACTGGTGGATACCATTTTTATGTCTCTGCGTGCAGTTTGAAGGAAGTTGCTAACTAGCGTTAGCGCAATTGCTAACTAGCGTTAGCGTAGTGACTGGAAGTCTATGGTAACAGCCAGCATGCTAGTAGATACCTTAGACTTCCAGTCATTGTGATAACGCTTGTTAGCATTGGCTCGCAAAACTACCTATAACTTCCTTCATACTGGATTCAGAGACATAAAAATGGGACACTATATATACAGCAGTATGTGGACACCCCTTCAAATTAGTGGATTTGGCTATTTCAGCCACACCCATCGCTGACAGGTGTATAAAATCAAGCAGACAGCCATGCAATTTCTTTAGACAAACATTGGCAGTAGAATGGCCTTACTGAAGCGCTCAGTGACTTTCAACGTGGCACCGTCATAGGATGCCACCTTTCCAACAAGTCAGTTCGTCAAATTTCTGCCCTGCTAGAGCTGCCCCCGGACAACTGTAAGTGCTGTTATTGTGAAGTGGAAACTTCTAGGAGCAACAACGGCTCAGCCACGAAGTGGTAGGCCACACAATCTCACAGAACAGGACCGTCGAGTGCTGAAGCACGTAAAAATTGCCTGTCCTCCATTGCAACACTCACTACCAAGTTCCAAACTGCCTCTGGAAGCGACGTCAGCACAAGAACTGTTCATCTGGAATTTAATGAAATGGGTTTCCATGGCCGAGCAGCCGCACACAAGCCTAAGACCACCATGCGCAATGCCAAGCGTCGGCTGGAGTGGTAAAACTCGCCGCCATTTCACTCTGGAGCAGTGGAAACGCGTTCTCTGGATTAATCAAGCTTCACCACCTGGCAGTCCGACGGACAAATCTGGGTTTGGCGGATGCCAGGAGAACTCTACCTGCCCCAATGCATAGTGCCAACTGTAAAGTTTGGTGGAGGAGGAATAATGGTCTGGGGCTGTTTTTCATGGTTTGGGCTAGGCCTCTTAGTTCCAGTGAAGGGAAATCTTAACGCTACAGCATACAATTACATTCTAGACTATTCTGGGCTTCCAACTTTGTGGCAACAGTTTGGGGAAGGTCCTTTCCTGTTTCAGCATGACAATGCCCCCGTGCACAAAGTGAGGTCCATACAGAAATGGTTTGTCGAAATCGGTGTGGAAGAACTTGACTGGCCTGCACAAAGCCCTGACCTCAACCCCATTGAACACCTTTGGGATGAATTGGAACGCCTAATCGCCCAACATCAGTGCCCAACCTCACTAATGCTCTTGTGGCTGAATGGAAGCATGTCCCCGCAGCAATGTTCCAACATCTAGTGGAAAGGAACCTGGGATAGGATAAAGTAATCATTCTAACCCCCCTTATCCCACTGGCTATAAGGTGAATGCACCAATTTGTAAGTCGCTCTGGATAAGAGCGTCTGCTAAATGACGTAAAGGTAAATGTAAAAATGAAAGCCTTCCCAGAAGAGTGGAGGTTGTTATAGCAGCAAAGGGGGGACCAACTCCATATTAATGCCCATGATTTTGGAATGAGATGTTCGATGAGCAGGTGTCCACATACTATTGGTCATGTAGTGTATCTTGGTCATGTGGTGTATCTTGGTCATGTGGTGTATCTTGGTCATGTGGTGTATCTTGGTCATGTGGTGTATCTTTCATACTGGATCCAGAGACATAAAAATGGTATCCAAGCATCCCTTTAAGGTGAGGATTGGGTGGGAAGCTGAACCTAGATCTGTACCTAGTGGAAACTTTACCCCAGCGCTAACACACCTGTAATAAGTGGAAACTTTACCCCAGCGCTAACACACCTGTAATAAGTGGAAACTTTACCCCAGCGCTAACACACCTGTACCTAGTGGAAACTTTACCCCAGCGCTAACACACCTGTAATAAGAGGAAACTTTACCCCAGCGCTAACACACCTATAATAAGTGGAAACTTTACCCCAGCGCTAACACACCTGTAATAAGTGGAAACTTTACCCCAGCGCTAACACACCTGTACCTAGTGGAAACTTTACCCCAGCGCTAACACACCTGTAATAAGTGGAAACTTTACCCCAGCGCTAACACACCTGTAATAAGTGGAAACTTTACCCCAGCGCTAACACACCTGTACCTAGTGGAAACTTTACCCCAGCGCTAACACACCTGTAATAAGAGGAAACTTTACCCCAGCGCTAACACACCTATAATAAGTGGAAACTTTACCCCAGCGCTAACACACCTGTAATAAGTGGAAACTTTACCCCAGCGCTAACACACCTGTAATAAGTGGAAACTTTACCCCAGCGCTAACACACCTGTAATAAGTGGAAACTTTACCCCACGCTAACACACCTGTAATAAGTGGAAACTTTACCCCAGCGCTAACACACCTGTAATAAGTGGAAACTTTACCCCAGCGCTAACACACCTGTAATAAGTGGAAACTTTACCCCAGCGCTAACACACCTGTAATAAGTGGAAACTTTACCCCAGCGCTAACACACCTGTAATAAGTGGAAACTTTACCCCAGCGCTAACACACCTGTAATAAGTGGAAACTTTACCCCAGCGCTAACACACCTGTACCTAGTGGAAACTTTACCCCAGCGCTAACACACCTATAATAAGTGGAAACTTTACCCCAGCGCTAACACACCTGTAATAAGAGGAAACTTTACCCCAGCGCTAACACACCTATAATAAGTGGAAACTTTACCCCAGCGCTAACACACCTGTAATAAGAGGAAACTTTACCCCAGCGCTAACACACCTATAATAAGTGGAAACTTTACCCCAGCGCTAACACACCTATAATAAGTGGAAACTTTACCCCAGCGCTAACACACCTATAATAAGTGGAAACTTTACCCCAGCGCTAACACACCTGTAATAAGTGGAAACTTTACCCCAGCGCTAACACACCTGTAATAAGTGGAAACTTTACCCCAGCGCTAACACACCTGTACCTAGTGGAAACTTTACCCCAGCGCTAACACACCTATAATAAGTGGAAACTTTACCCCAGCGCTAACACACCTATAATAAGTGGAAACTTTACCCCAGCGCTAACACACCTGTACCTAGTGGAAGAGAACAGAGAACAAGTGAGAGAAGAGACATGTCACATCTTACAGAAAACAAAGTAGCCATAACACACACAGACGTCGACGCCCTGACAGTAAGCAGTGATGTGAAGATCAGGAGGATTCCCTCTCAGAGAGATAAACAGAAATAGTAACAAAAGGTTAGGGTTAGAAGAGAAGGGTTAGGGTCGGGGGTCGGGGGTCGGGGCTTCAGTAAGAGCCTTTTAGGGTTAGAAGAGAAGGGTTAGGGTCGGGGGTCGGGGCTTCAGTAAGAGCCTTTTAGGGTTAGAAGAGAAGGGTTAGGGTCGGGGGTCGGGGGTCGGGGCTTCAGTAAGAGCCTTTTAGGGTTAGAAGAGAAGGGTTAGGGTCGGGGGTCGGGTTCTAGGTTCTACTACAACATGCTACACCTACAACATAAGTACCGTCTGTCTGTCTGCTAAACACACCTGAGAGATGACTAGCTAGCTGTCGCCACATCAAAGCCCTGCTTCTCTCTCAGGTTGTGCCCCCAAAAGAGTTGCCCCATTCCATTACGGTATGTTCAGCAGCAGTGATTAGGAATAGGGTTAGGGTCGGGACATGGTCTGAGTTTCACTGTCTGGTCCAAGGGCTCTCCTCCGACCCCATTCTCACACCCCCAACATGGTTAAAACACACACATGGTTAGAGCCCGTTAGACATTGGATAAAACAGAGCACCATCTGTCTACAGTGCATTAGGAAAGTATTCAGACACCTTGGCTTTTCCCACATTTTGTTACGTTACAGCCTTATTCTAAAATTGATTAAATATGTATTTATTTTCATCAATCTGCACACAATACCCCATAATGACAAAGCGAAAACAGTTTTTTTGATATTCTTTCACATTTATAAAAAGTAAAAAACAGAAATACCTTATTTATATAAGTATTCAGACCCTTTGCTATGAGACTCGAAATTGAACTCAGGTGTATCCTGTTTTCATTGACCATCCTTGAGATGTTTCTACAATTGATTGGACATGATTTGGAAAGTCACACACCTGTCTATATAAAGGTCCCACAGTTGACAGTGCATGTCAGAGCAAAAACCAAGCCATGAGATCAAAGGAATTGTCTGTAGAGCTCCGAGTCAGGATTGTGTCGAGGCACAGATCTGGGGAAGGGTACAAAAAAATGTCTGCAGCATTGAAGGTCCCCAAGAACACAGTGACCTCCATCACTCTTAAATGGAAGAAGTTTGGAACCACCAAGACTCTTCCTAGAGCTGGCCGCCCGGCCAAACTGAACAATCGGGGGAGAAAGGACTTGGTCAGGAGGGGGTGACCAAGAACCCGATGGTCACTCTGACAGAGCTCCAGAGTTCCTCTGTGGAGATGGGAGAACCTTCCAGAAGGACAACCATCTCTGCAGCACTCCACCAATCAGGCCTTTATGGTAGAGTGGCCAGACGGAAGCCACTCCTCAGTAAAAGGCACATGACAGCCCGATTGGAGTTTGCCAAAAGGCACCTAACGGACTCTCACACCATGAGAAACAAAATTATCTTTGGCCTGAATGCCAAGTGTCATGTTTGGAGGAAACCTGGCACCAACCCTACGTTGAAGCATGGTGGTGGCAGCATCATGCTGTGGTCGGTGATTTAACGCATCGTCTCGACACACCAAAAAGAGAAGAAAGATACCTTTATTTTCATCTTTTTTTGTGGAATTGAAAAAATTAATAATTTAATACAGTTGAAATGTTAACAAATTAGATGCGCTGAAATGAAAGCAAACTTCCGAAAATGAACACTGATTATAGTGATATTATGTCTGATCTCGCAAACAATATAAAGCATGTTTAGATGGGTGGAATCTAGAGTCAGGCCTGTTGATTTTTACTCCGAGGGTATCCTGCTATTGAATTATGCAACAGAACGTGACAACAGTAACTAATGAGGTCTAGACAGCACAGGTGAGTGACAAAGCACGTTTTTGGTGGTTGCAGCCATGTGGGTTGAGTCACTGACGTGATCTTCCTGTCCTGTTTGTCGCCCCCTTCGGGCTCATGCGGTGGAGGAGATCTTCGTGGGCTGTACTCAGCCTTGTCCCAGGGTAGTAGGTTGGTGGTCTGTTGATATCCCTCTGGTGGTGTGGGGGCTGTGCTTTGGCAAAGTGGGTGGGGTTATATCATGCCTGGTTGGCCCTGTCTGGGGGTATCGTCGGACGGGGCCACAGTGTCCCCCGACCCACGTGTCTCAACCTCCAGTATCTATGCTGCAATAGTCAATGTGCCGGGGGGCTAGGGTCAGACTGTTATATCTGGTGTAATTCTCCTGTCTTATCTGGTGTCCTGTGTGAATTTAAGTATGCTCCCTCTAATTCTCTCTCCCTCCCTCTCTCCCTCCCCTCCCGTAGGACCTGAGCCCTAGGACCATGCCTCAGGACTACCTGGCCTGATGACTCCTGGCTGTCCCCAGTCCACCTGGTCCTCTCTCCCTCCCATCCCAGAGGACCTGAGCCCTAGGACCATGCCTCAGGACTACCTGGCCTGATGACTCCTTGCTGTCCCCAGTCCACCTGGTCCTCTCTCCCTCCCCTCCCGGAGGACCTGAGCCCTAGGACCATGCCTCAGGACTACCTGGCCTGATGACTCCTGGCTGTCCCCAGTCCACCTGGTCCTCTCTCCCTCCCATCCCAGAGGACCTGAGCCCTAGGACCATGCCTCAGGACTACCTGGCCTGATGACTCCTTGCTGTCCCCAGTCCACCTGGTCCTCTCTCCCTCCCTCCCGGAGGACCTGAGCCCTAGGACCATGCCTCAGGACTACCTGGCCTGATGACTCCTGGCTGTCCCCAGTCCACCTGGTCCTCTCTCCCTCCCATCCCAGAGGACCTGAGCCCTAGGACCATGCCTCAGGACTACCTGGCCTGATGACTCCTTGCTGTCCCCAGTCCACCTGGTCCTCTCTCCCTCCCCTCCCGGAGGACCTGAGCCCTAGGACCATGCCTCATCACTACCTGGCCTGATGACTCCTGGCTGTCCCCAGTCCTCTCCCTCTCTCCCTCCCCTCCCGGAGGACCTGAGCCCTAGGACCATGCCTCAGGACTACCTGGCCTGATGACTCCTGGCTGTCCCCAGTCCACCTGGTCCTCTCTCGCTCCCCTCCCGGAGGACCTGAGCCCTAGGACCATGCCTCAGGACTACCTGGCCTGATGACTCCTGGCTGTCCCCAGTCCACCTGGTCGTGCTGCTGCTCCAGTTTCAACTCTTCTGCCTGCGGCTATGGAACCCTGACCTGTTCACCGGACCTGCTACCTTGTCCCAGACCTGCTGTTTTCAACTCTCTCTCTCTCTACTGCTCCTGCTATTTCAACCTCTAAATGCCCGGCTATGAAAAGCCAAGTGACATTTACTCCTGATGTACTGACCTGTTGCAACCTCTACAACCACTGTGATTATTATTTGACCCTGCTGGTCATCTATGAACGTTTGAACATCTTGGAGAAAAAATCAGGCCTTAATGGCCATGTACTGTTATAATCTCCACCCGGCACAGCCAGAAGGGGACTGGCCACCCCTCAGAGCCTGGTTCCTCTCTAGGTTTCTTTCTAGGTCCCTGCCTTTCTAGGGAGTTTTTCCTAGCGACCGTGCTTCTACATCTGCATTGCTTGCTGTTTGGGGTTTTAGGCTGGGTTTCTGTATAGCTCTTTGTGACATCTACTGATGTCAAATTTGATTGATTGACTGATGTCTATATATGCAAATACACCCAGTGTATTTATGCAAATTAAACATATAATTTTATTTATTTCCACACAAAATATTTAAAAAAATGTCTGACACCATTATAAAATGTATATATGAGTGCATAAAAATAAAAACACACCAAAATACCAGAACCATTATTTGTCCGTGCCAGTAAAATGTTTTGTGCCATAATTCAGTCAATATCTGATGGATTTTTTAAACTCTAAACGTTGAGTACCTTCATCTATTGCGCAATTGTTGCATTTATTATATAAAAAAAATCAAAAATCAATAAAAAAAAACTTAATTTTGGTGATTGGTGCTACATTCAGCTCAATGATGCCATAATGGGTGGACTGTCAGGCGGCCATTTTGAGTGTCCCCATAGCAGTCACTCTACACTACATGACCAAAAGTATGTGGACATCTGCTCGTCAAACATCTCATTCCAAAATCATGGGCATTAATATGGAGTTGGTCCCCACTTTGCTGCTATAACAGCCTCCACTCTTCTGGGACGGCTTTCCACTAGATGTTGGAACATTGCTGCGGGGACTTGCTTCCATTCAGCCACAAGAGCATTAGTGAGGTTGGGCACTGATGTTGGGCGATTAGTCATGGCTCGCAGTTGGCGTTCCAATTAATCCCAAAGCTGTTTGATGGGGTTGAGGTCAGGGCTCTGTGCAGGCCAGTCAAGTTCTTCCCCACCGATCTCGACAAACCATTTCTGTATGGACCTCGCTTTGTGCACGGGGGCATTGTCATGCTGAAACAGGAAAGGGCCTTCCCCAAACTGTTGCCACAAAGTTGGAAGCCAAGAATCGTATAGAATGTCACTGTAGCGTTAAGATTTCCCTTCACTGGAACTAAAGGGCGTAGCCCGAACCATGAAAAACAGCCCCAGACCATTATTCCTCCTCCAACAAACTTTACAGTTGGCACTATGCATTGGGGCAGGTAGCGTTTTCCTGGCATCCGCCAAACCCCAGATTTGTCCGTCGGACTGCCAGATGGTGAAGCGTGATTCATCACTCCAGAGAACGCGTTTCCACTGGTCCAGAGTCCAATGGCGGCAAGCTTTACACCACTCCAGCCGACACTTGGCATTGCGCATGGTGATCTTAGGAAACCCATTTCATGAAGCTCCTGACGAACAGTTCTTGTGCTGATGTTGCTTCTAGAGGTAGTTTGGAAGTCGGTAGTGAGTATTGCAACCACGGACAGATGATTTTCACGCGCTACGCGCTCCAGAACTCAGCGGTCCCGTTCTGTGAGCTTGTGAGGCCTACCACTTAGTGGCTGAGCCGTTGTTGCTCCTGGACGTTTCCTCTTCACAATAACAGCACTTACAGTTGACCGGGGCAGCTCTAGCAGGGCAGAAATTTGACAAACTGACTAGTTGGAAAGGTGGCATCCTATGACGGTGCCACCTTGAAAGTCACTAAGCTCTTGGGGGTGGAGTCCCGTAAGCCAGGGGGACCATAATGTCACCACACCTCTCAGTGAGATACAGGGAGGCTTGCTGGTTCTGCGTCCCAAATTCCCTATATAGTGCAATTCTAAAATAATGTTTGTACTTTCACCCATTTTTCTCCCCAATTTCATCATATCCAATTGGTAGTTACAGTCTGCAACTCCCGTACGGACTCAGGAGAGGCGAAGGTCGAGAGCCGTGCGTCCTCCGAAACACAACCCTGCCAAGCCGCACTGCTTCTTGACACACTGCTCGCATAACCCGGAAGCCAGCCGCACCAATGTGTCGGAGGAAACGCCGTACACCCAGCAACCGGTCAGCTTGGAGGCGCCCGGCCCGCCACTAGGAGTCGCCAGAGCGTGATGGGACAAGGACATCCCGGCTGGCCAAACCCTCCCCTAACCCGGACGACGCTGGGCCAAACCCGCCCCTAACCCGGACGACGCTGGGCCAATTGTGCCATTTGACCAGGGCCCACAGTGATAGGGTGCCATTTGACCAGGATCCTCTTGTGCTCCAAAGAGGAATCAAGTCTTGTTTGTTAGTCCTACTTCAATAGGGAGGAACTCAAACACACACACACACAAAGTGACAATATGATTTTGCAACATTATATTTATACACAAAATCAAAGCAGTATCAAAATGATCTAGAAGGTAGTTTTGGGGTGAAGCATAGCATTCACAGAAGGTGTAATGTGGCAAAACAGTACAGAGTCTGATGAAGAACATCCGTAAAAAAAGCACAAAGGGATCCTTAACATTGTATCAGCCAGGATAAAACTACAACTGAAAAGACTAGAAAGACTACAAACCCCAGAGAACAGCATCAGGCTGAGATGGCCTCCGGGCTGCATTCCATTATGAAACATGGCTGCTTTGCCTCTGCCCTTAAACACTTTTACCCTGGGCTAATCAGCTCTCCACAAGTGCATAGGGGGTAGAGAGTAGTGGTTAAGGGTCGATTTTGGATGAAAGCCAGCAAGCTGGGTGGAGGCCAAGTGAACTGTCCTCAACTATCCACCATGTACTGTAGGTCAGTGGATTCATGAATGGGACGTGGCTAGGGGGGTGACTACATAGGTCTCAATGGGACGTGGCCGGGGGGTGACTACATAGGTCTCAATGGGACGTGGCTAGGGGGTGACTACATAGGTCTCAATGGGACGTGGCCGGGGTGACTTCATAGGTCTCAATGGGACGTGGCTAGGGGGTGACTTCATAGGTCTCAATGGGACGTGGCCGGGGGGTGACTTCATAGGTCTCAATGGGACGTGGCCGGGGTGACTTCATAGGTCTCAATGGGACGTGGCTAGGGGGTGACTTCATAGGTCTCAATGGGACGTGGCTAGGGGGTGACTACATAGTTCTCAATGGGACGTGGCCGGGGGGTGACTTCATAGGTCTCTGAATGGGACGTGGCCGGGAAGAGTTCATAGGTCTCAATGGGACGTGGCCGGGGGGTGACTTCATAGGTCTCAATGGGACGTGGCCGGGGGTGACTTCATAGGTCTCAATGGGACGTGGCCGGGGGGTGACTACATAGGTCTCAATGGGACGTGGCCGGGGGGTGACTTCATAGGTCTCAATGGGACGTGGCCGGGGGTGACTTCATAGGTCTCAATGGGACGTGGCTAGGGGTGACTTCATAGGTCTCAATGGGACGTGGCTAGGGGGTGACTACATAGGTCTCAATGGGACGTGGCTAGGGGGTGACTTCATAGGTCTCAATGGGACGTGGCCGGGGGGTGACTTCATAGGTCTCAATGGGACGTGGCTAGGGGGTGACTACATAGGTCTCAATGGGACGTGGCCGGGGGGTGACTTCATAGGTCTCAATGGGACATGGCTAGGGGGGTGACTTCATAGGTCTCAATGGGACGTGGCTAGGGGGTGACTACATAGGTCTCAATGGGACGTGGCCGGGCGTGACTTCATAGGTCTCAATGGGACGTGGCGGGGGTGACTTCATAGGTCTCAATGGGACGTGGCCGGGGGTGACTTCATAGGTCTCAATGGGACGTGGCTAGGGGGTGACTTCATAGGTCTCAATGGGACGTGGCTAGGGGGTGACTTCATAGGTCTCAATGGGACGTGGCCCGGGGGTGACTTCATAGGTCTCAATGGGACGTGGCTAGGGGGTGACTTCATAGGTCTCAATGGGACGTGGCTAGGGGGTGACTTCATAGGTCTCAATGGGACGTGGCTAGGGGGTGACTTCATAGGTCTCAATGGGACGTGGCCGGGGGTGACTTCATAGGTCTCAATGGGACGTGGCTAGGGGGTGACTTCATAGGTCTCAATGGGACGTGGCCGGGGCGTGACTTCATAGGTCTCAATGGGACGTGGCTAGGGGGTGACTTCATAGGTCTCAATGGGACGTGGCCGGGGCGTGACTTCATAGGTCTCAATGGGACGTGGCCGGGGGGTGACTACATAGGTCTCAATGGGACGTGGCTAGGGGGTGACTACATAGGTCTCAATGGGACGTGGCTAGGGGGGTGACTTCATAGGTCTCAATGGGACGTGGCTGAGGGGGTGACTTCATAGGTCTCAATGGGACGTGGGCGGGAGTGACTTCATAGGTCTCAATGGGACGTGGCCAGGGGTGACTTCATAGGTCTCAATGGGACGTGGCTAGGGGGTGACTTCATAGGTCTCAATGGGACGTGGCTAGGGGGTGACTACATAGGTCTCAATGGGACGTGGCTAGGGGGGTGACTTCATAGGTCTCAATGGGACGTGGCTAGGGGTGACTACATAGGTCTCAATGGGACGTGGCCGGGGGTGACTACATAGGTCTCAATGGGACGTGGCCGGGGGGTGACTTCATAGGTCTCAATGGGACGTGGCCGGGGCGTGACTTCATAGGTCTCAATGGGACGTGGCTAGGGGGTGACTACATAGGTCTCAATGGGACGTGGCCGGGGGTGACTACATAGGTCTCAATGGGACGTGGCCGGGGGGTGACTTCATAGGTCTCAATGGGACGTGGCCGGGGCGTGACTTCATAGGTCTCAATGGGACGTGGCCGGGGGGTGACTTCATAGGTCTCAATGGGACGTGGCCAGGGGGTGACTTCATAGGTCTCAATGGGACGTGGCCGGGGGGTGACTTCATAGGTCTCAATGGGACGTGGCTAGGGGGTGACTACATAGGTCTCAATGGGACGTGGCTAGGGGGTGACTTCATAGGTCTCAATGGGACGTGGCTAGGGGGTGACTACATAGGTCTCAATGGGACGTGGCTAGGGGGTGACTTCATAGGTCTCAATGGGACGTGGCTAGGGGTGACTACATAGGTCTCAATGGGACGTGGCCGGGGGTGACTACATAGGTCTCAATGGGACGTGGCCGGGGGGTGACTTCATAGGTCTCAATGGGACGTGGCCGGGGTGACTTCATAGGTCTCAATGGGACGTGGCCGGGGGTGACTACATAGGTCTCAATGGGACCGTGGCCGGGGTGACTACATAGGTCTCAATGGGACGTGGCTAGGGGTGACTTCATAGGTCTCAATGGGACGTGGCTAGGGGGTGACTTCACAGGTCTCAATGGGACGTGGCTAGGGGTGACTACATAGGTCTCGAATGGGACGTGGCTAGGGGGTGACTTCATAGGTCTCAATGGGACGTGGCCGGGGGGTGACTTCATAGGTCTCAATGGGACGTGGCCGGGGGGTGACTACATAGGTCTCTGAATGGGACGTGGCCGGGGGGTGACTACATAGGTCTCTGAATGGGACGTGGCTAGGGGGGGTGACTTCATAGGTCTCAATGGGACGTGGCCGGGGGGTGACTTCATAGGTCTCTGAATGGGACGTGGCTAGGGGGTGACTACATAGGTCTCTGAATTGGACGTGGCCGGGGGGTGACCTCAATGCGTAGGACTACCTGCCTCTCACAGGTGTGTGTTTACATTCCACAAGTTGTTTCCATAATACACATGCTTTGTTTAGATATCACTAACTGATATGAGGAAGTCTGTTTAGATATCACTAACTGATATGAGGAAGTCTGTTTAGATATCACTAACTGATATGAGGAAGTCTGTTTAGATATCACTAACTGATATGAGGAAGTCTGTTTGGATATCACTAACTGATATGAGGAAGTCTGTTTAGATATCACTAACTGATATAAGGAAGTCTGTTTAGATATCACTAACTGATATGAGGAAGTCTGTTTGGATATCACTAACTGATATGAGGAAGTCTGTTTAGATATCACTAACTGATATGATGAAGTCTGTTTAGATATCACTAACTGATATGATGAAGTCTGTTTAGATATCACTAACTGATATGAGGAAGTCTGTTTAGATATCACTAACTGATATGATGAAGTCTGTTTAGATATCACTAACTGATATGAGGAAGTCTGTTTAGATATCACTAACTGATATGAGGAAGTCTGTTTAGATATCACTAACTGATATGAGGAAGTCTGTTTAGATATCACTAACTGATATAAGGAAGTCTGTTTGGATTTAGCCATAGGAAAACATATTCACTCACACCATCTCTCCTCCCCCTCCCTCCTCCCCCCTCCTCTCCCTCTCCCCCTCTCCTCCTCTCCCTCTCCCCCTTCCCCCCCCCCCTCCCCTCCCTCTCCCTCTCCCCCTTCCCCTCCCCCTCTCCCCCTCTCCTCTTATCATAATCTCTTGGCTGGTTTAAAAGGTGATCATAGCAGAGTGGTTGATTAGGTAAAAACATAGATTAATCAAAATAAATGCTTCTAAAAACATTACATCTTGTCATGAAAAATAAACTTCTATGCTTTAAGAAAATCCATGCATTCCCCAGTGAGTCGATAACCCTTATTGCTTCCGTTTTACAACGTGTGTATGAGTGTGTACGTCTCATAGAGCGGGTGTCTGTGTGTCTGGGACTGCGTGATTGGCTGAGGGATGGGTCTTCTTCCTCCTCATCAGAAGGGGATTGGAGGAATCCTCCATGGTCTTGATTTTGACTTGCTCATAGTCCACTCTCATGGACGCTAAGGCGCTGGTCATCTCCTCCTGAGAGACACACAGACAGGAAGTCCATCAGACGTCTAGGTAGGAAGACATTTTTACCAAGACACCAGCGGCCCGAAAAGAGAGCATCTCACTGGGCCGCAGTTTGGACCCCTCTGTGTTACGGTCCCAAATATCACCCTATAGGCCCTGGTCAACAGAAGTGTCCCACATAGGGAATAGTGTGTAATTTGGGATGGAGGCCCAGTCTCACCTTGACGTCCTCCCAGGCATCTTTCTCCTCCTTCAGAACTCGACTGGTGTGGAGAGGAGTCTGGGGAACCTCCATTGACTGCTACAGAGAGAGACACACACACACACACACACACACTAGGGATGTGACAAATGAAAAAATGTTTCTTAAATTTTTTTTGGGGTTAAATCGATAATAATAATATGCCATTTAGCAGACGCTTTTATCCAAAGCGACTTACAGATACACACTACCTGCAACTCCCCAACGGGCTCGGGGGAGGCGAAGGTCGAGTCATGCGTCCTCCGAAACATGACCCGCCAAACCGCGCTACTTAACCCGGAAGCCCCACGCACCAATGTGTCAGAGGAAACACCGTTCAACTGACGACCGAAATCAGCCTGCAGGTGCCCGGGCCCGCCACAAGGAGTCGCTAGAGCGCGATGAGCCAAGTAAAGCCCTCCCCTGGCTAAACCCTCCCTTCATCTGGACGATGCTGGGCCAATTGGACTTCCCAGGCTGTAGTGACGCCGCAACCCTGCGATGCAGTGCCTTAGAACACTGCTCCATTCCCCGATAAGATCATATTATAAAATTCCACGTCAATTCCTTTTGCGTGGTATGATCACTAGGGGGCGATCTACCGCTGTCACACAGTGGGCGGCATCTGGAATCTGCTTCAGGCAGGTGACATTTTGTCCCGAAACGTTGACTCTAGTGTTCCTGACCATTAGTG
>NC_059203.1:13833815-13843815 GCF_020615455.1 Coregonus clupeaformis | reverse complement strand
GGAGACAGATATAGGGGTAGGAGGGTAAAGGGTTAAAACACTATAATAATACTACAGATATAGGGGTAGGAGGGTAAAGGGTTAAAACACTATAATAATACTACATATATAGGGGTAGGAGGGTAAAGGGTTAAAACACTATAATAATACTACAGATATAGGGGGTAGGAGGGTAAAGGGTTAAAACACTATAATAATACTACAGATATAGGGGGTAGGAGGGTAAAGGGTTAAAACACTATAATAATACCACAGATATAGGGGTAGGAGGGTAAAGAAGGTTAAAACACTATAATAATACTACAGATATAGGGGTAGGAGGGTAAAGGGTTAAAACACTATAATAATACTACAGATATAGGGGTAGGAGTGTAAAGGGTTAAAACACTATAATAATACTACAGATATAGGGGTAGGAGGGTAAAGGGTTAAAACACTATAATAATACTACAGATATAGGGGTAGGAGTGTAAAGGGTTAAAACACTATAATAATACTACAGATATAGGGGTAGGAGGGTAAAGGGTTAAAACACTATAATACTACAGATATAGGGGTAGGAGGGTAAAGGGTTAAAACACTATAATAATACTACAGATATAGGGGTAGGAGGGTAAAGGGTTAAAACACTATAATAATACTACAGATATAGGGGTAGGAGGGTAAAGGGTTAAAACACTATAATAATACTACAGATATAGGGTAGGAGGGTAAAGGGTTAAAACACTATAATAATACTACAGATATAGGGGTAGGAGGGTAAAGGGTTAAAACACTATAATAATACTACAGATATAGGAGTAGGAGGGTAAAGGGTTAAAACACTATAATAATACTACAGATATAGGAGTAGGAGGGTAAAGGGTTAAAACACTATAATAATACTACAGATATAGGGGTAGGAGGGTAAAGGGGTTAAAACACTATAATAATACTACAGATATAGGGGTAGGAGGGTAAAGGGTTAAAACACTATAATAATGCTACAGATATAGAGGTAGGAGGGTAAAGGGTTAAAACACTATAATAATACTACAGATATAGGGGTAGGAGTGTAAAGGGTTAAAACACTATAATAATACTACAGATATAGGGGTAGGAGGGTAAAGGGTTAAAACACTATAATAATACTACAGATATAGGGGTAGGAGGGTAAAGGGTTAAAACACTATAATAATACTACAGATATAGGGGTAGGAGGGTAAAGGGTTAAAACACTATAATAATACTACAGATATAGGGGTAGGAGGGTAAAGGGTTAAAACACTATAATAATACTACAGATATAGGGGTAGGAGGGTAAAGGGTTAAAACACTATAATAATACTACAGATATAGGGGTATGAGGGTAAAGGGTTAAAACACTATAACAATACTACAGATATAGGGGTAGGAGGGTAAAGGGTTAAAACACTATAATAATACTACAGATATAGGGGTAGGAGGGTAAAGGGTTAAAACACTATAATAATACTACAGATATAGGGGTAGGAGGGTAAAGAGTTAAAACACTATAATAATACTACAGATATAGGGGTAGGAGGGTAAAGGGTTAAAACACTATAATAATACTACAGATATAGGAGTAGGAGGGTAAAGGGTTAAAACACTATAATAATACTACAGATATAGGGGTAGGAGGGTAAAGGGTTAAAACACTATAATAATACTACAGATATAGGGGTAGGAGGGTAAAGGGTTAAAACACTATAATAATACTACAGATATAGGGGTAGGAGGGTAAAGGGTTAAAACACTATAATAATACTACAGATATAGGGGTAGGAGGGTAAAGGGTTAAAACACTATAATAATACTACAGATATAGGGGTAGGAGGGTAAAGGGTTAAAACACTATAATAATACTACAGATATAGGGGTAGGAGGGTAAAGGGTTAAAACACTATAATAATACTACAGATATAGGGGTAGGAGGGTAAAGGGTTAAAACACTATAATAATACTACAGATATAGGGGTAGGAGGGTAAAGGGTTAAAACACTATAATAATACTACAGATATAGGGGTAGGAGGGTAAAGGGTTAAAACACTATAATAATACTACAGATATAGGGGTAGGAGGGTAAAGGGTTAAAACACTATAATAATACTACAGATATAGGGGTAGGAGTGTAAAGGGTTAAAACACTATAATAATACTACAGATATAGGGGTAGGAGGGTAAAGGGTTAAAACACTATAATAATACTACAGATATAGGGAGTAGGAGGGTAAAGGGTTAAAACACTATAATAATACTACAGATATAGGGGTAGGAGGGTAAAGGGTTAAAACACTATAATAATACTACAGATATAGGGGTAGGAGGGTAAAGGAGTTAAAACACTATAATAATACTACAGATATAGGGGTAGGAGGGTAAAAGGGTTAAAACACTATAATAATACTACAGATATAGGGGTAGGAGGGTAAAGGGTTAAAACAATATATTAATACTACAGATATAGGGGTAGGAGGGTAAAGGGTTAAAACACTATAATAATACTACAGATATAGGGTAGGAGGGTAAAGGGTTAAAACACTATAATAATACTACAGATATAGGGGTAGGAGGGTAAAGGGTTAAAACACTATAATAATACTACAGATATAGGGAGTAGGAGGGTAAAGGGTTAAAACACTATAATACTACAGATATAGGGGTAGGAGGGTAAAGGGTTAAAACACTATAATAATACTACAGATATAGGGGTAGGAGGGTAAAGGGTTAAAACACTATAATAATACTACAGATATAGGGGTAGGAGGGTAAAGGGTTAAAACACTATAATAATACTACAGATATAGGGGTAGGAGGGTAAAGGGTTAAAACACTATAATAATACTACAGATATAGGGGTAGGAGGGTAAAGGGTTAAAACACTATAATAATACTACAGATATAGGGGTAGGAGGGTAAAGGGTTAAAACACTATAATAATACTACAGATATAGGGGGTAGGAGGGTAAAGGGTTAAAACACTATAATAATACTACAGATATAGGGGGTAGGAGGGTAAAGGGTTAAAACACTAATAATACTACAGATATAGGGGTAGGAGGGTAAAGGGTTAAAACACTATAATAATACTACAGATATAGGGGTAGGAGGGTAAAGGGTTAAAACACTATAATAATACTACAGATATAGGGGTAGGAGGGTAAAGGGTTAAAACACTATAATAATACTACAGATATAGGGGTAGGAGGGTAAAGGGTTAAAACACTATAATAATACTACAGATATAGGGAGTAGGAGGGTAAAGGGTTAAAAACACTATAATAATACTACAGATATAGGGGTAGGAGGGTAAAGGGTTAAAACACTATAATAATACTACAGATATAGGGGTAGGAGGGTAAAGGGTTAAAACACTATAATAATACTACAGATATAGGGGGTAGGAGGGTAAAGGGTTAAAACACTATAATAATACTACAGATATAGGGGTAGGAGGGTAAAAGGGTTAAAACACTATAATAATACTACAGATATAGGGGTAGGAGGGTAAAGGGTTAAAACACTATAATAATAATACAGATATAGGGGGTAGGAGGGTAAAGGGTTAAAACACTATAATAATACTACAGATATATGGGTAGGAGGGTAAAGGGTTAAAACACTATAATAATACTACAGATATTGGGGTAGGAGGGTAAAGGGTTAAAACACTATAATAATACTACAGATATAGGAGTAGGAGGGTAAAGGGTTAAAACACTATAATAATACTACAGATATAGGGGTAGGAGGGTAAAGGGTTAAAACACTATAATAATACTACAGATATAGGGGTAGGAGGGTAAAGGGTTAAAACACTATAATAATACTACAGATATAGGGGTAGGAGTGTAAAGGGTTAAAACACTATAATAATACTACAGATATAGGGGTAGGAGGGTAAAGGGTTAAAACACTATAATAATACTATAGATATAGGGGTAGGAGGGTAAAGGGTTAAAACACTATAATAATACTACAGATATAGGGGTAGGAGGGTAAAGGGTTAAAACACTATAATAATACTACATATATAGGGGTAGGAGGGTAAAGGGTTAAAACACTATAATAATACTACAGATATAGGGGTAGGAGGGTAAAAGGGTTAAAACACTATAATAATACTACAGATATAGGGGTAGGAGGGTAAAGGGTTAAAACACTATAATAATACTACAGATATAGGGGTAGGAGGGTAAAGGGTTAAAACACTATAATAATAATACAGATATAGGGGTAGGAGGGTAAAGGGTTAAAACACTATAATAATACTACAGATATAGGGGTAGGAGGGTAAAGGGTTAAAACACTATAATAATACTACAGATATAGGGGTAGGAGGGTAAAGGGTTAAAACACTATAATAATACTACAGATATAGGAGTAGGAGGGTAAAGGGTTAAAACACTATAATACTACAGATATAGGGGTAGGAGGGTAAAGGGTTAAAACACTATAATAATACTACAGATATAGGGGTAGGAGGGTAAAGGGTTAAAACACTATAATAATACTACAGATATAGGGGTAGGAGGGTAAAGGGTTAAAACACTATAATAATACTACAGATATAGGGGTAGGAGGGTAAAGGGTTAAAACACTATAATAATACTACAGATATAGGGGTAGGAGGGTAAAGGGTTAAAACACTATAATACTACAGATATAGGGGTAGGAGGGTAAAGGGTTAAAACACTATAATAATACTACAGATATAGGGGTAGGAGGGTAAAGGGTTAAAACACTATAATAATACTACAGATATAGGGGTAGGAGGGTAAAGGGTTAAAACACTATAATAATACTACAGATATAGGGGTAGGAGGGTAAAGGGTTAAAACACTATAATAATACTACAGATATAGGAGTAGGAGGGTAAAGGGGTTAAAACACTATAATAATACTACAGATATAGGGGTAGGAGGGTAAAGGGTTAAAACACTATAATACTACAGATATAGGGGGTAGGAGGGTAAAGGGTTAAAACACTATAATAATACTACAGATATAGGGGTAGGAGGGTAAAGGGTTAAAACACTATAATAATACTACAGATATAGGGGTAGGAGGGTAAAGGGTTAAAACACTATAATAATACTACAGATATAGGGGTATGAGGGTAAAGGGTTAAAACACTATAATAATACTACAGATATAGGGGTATGAGGGTAAAGGGTTAAAACACTATAATAATACTACAGATATAGGGGTAGGAGGGTAAAGGGTTAAAACACTATAATAATACTACAGATATAGGAGTAGGAGGGTAAAGGGTTAAAACACTATAATAATACTACAGATATAGGGGTAGGAGTGTAACGGGTTAAAAACACTATAATAATACTAAAGATATAGGGGTAGGAGGGTAAAGGGTTAAAACACTATAATAATACTATAGATATAGGGGTAGGAGGGTAAAGGGTTAAAACACTATAATAATACTACAGATATAGGGGTAGGAGGGTAAAGGGTTAAAACACTATAATAATACTACACATATAGGGGTAGGAGGGTAAAGGGTTAAAACACTATAATAATACTACAGATATAGGGGGTAGGAGGGTAAAGGGTTAAAACACTATAATAATACTACAGATATAGGGGGTAGGAGGGTAAAGGAGTTAAAACAATATAATAATACTACAGATATAGGGGTAGGAGGGTAAAGGGTTAAAACACTATAATAATAATACAGATATAGGGGTAGGAGGGTAAAGGGTTAAAACACTATAATAATACTACAGATATAGGGGTAGGAGGGTAAAGGGTTAAAACACTATAATAATACTACAGATATAGGGGTAGGAGGGTAAAGGGTTTAAACACTATAATAATACTACAGATATAGGGGTAGGAGGGTAAAGGGTTAAAACACTATAATACTACAGATATAGGGGTAGGGGGGTAAAGGGTTAAAACACTATAATAATAATACAGATATAGGGGTAGGAGGGTAAAGGGTTAAAACACTATAATAATACTACAGATATAGGGGTAGGAGGGTAAAGGGTTAAAACACTATAATAATACTACAGATATAGGGGTAGGAGGGTAAAGGGTTAAAACACTATAATAATACTACAGATATAGGGGTAGGAGGGTAAAGGGTTAAAACAATATAATAATACTACAGATATAGGGGTAGGAGGGTAAAGGGTTAAAACACTATAATAATACAGATATAGGGGTAGGAGGGTAAAGGGTTAAAACACTATAATAATACTACAGATATAGGGGTAGGAGGGTAAAGGAGTTAAAACACTATAATAATACTACAGATATAGGGGTAGGAGGGTAAAGGGTTTAAACACTATAATAATACTACAGATATAGGGGTAGGAGGGTAAAGGGTTAAAACACTATAATACTACAGATATAGGGGTAGGGGGTAAAGGGTTAAAACACTATAATAATAATACAGATATAGGGGTAGGAGGGTAAAGGGTTAAAACACTATAATAATACTACAGATATAGGGGTAGGAGGGTAAAGGGGTTAAAACACTATAATAATACTACAGATATAGGGGTAGGAGGGTAAAGGGTTAAAACACTATAATAATACTACAGATATAGGGGTAGGAGGGTAAAGGGTTAAAACACTATAATAATACTACAGATATAGGGGGTAGGAGGGTAAAGGGTTAAAACACTATAATAATACTACAGATATAGGGGGTAGGAGGGTAAAGGGTTAAAACACTATAATAATACTACAGATATAGGGGTAGGAGGGTAAAGGGTTAAAACACTATAATAATACTACAGATATAGGGTATGAGGGTAAAGGGTTAAAACACTATAATAATACTACAGATATAGGGGTATGAGGGTAAAGGGTTAAAACACATAATAATACTACAGATATAGGGGTAGGAGTGTAAAGGGGTTAAAACACTATAATAATACTACAGATATAGGGGTAGGAGGGTAAAGGGTTAAAACACTATAATACTACAGATATAGGGGTAGGAGGGTAAAAGGGTTAAAACACTATAATAATACTACAGATATAGGGGTAGGAGGGTAAAGGGTTAAAACACTATAATAATACTACAGATATAGGGGTAGGAGGGTAAAGGGTTAAAACACTATAATAATACTACAGATATAGGGGTAGGAGGGTAAAGGGTTAAAACACTATAATACTACAGATATAGGGGTAGGAGGGTAAGGGTTAAAACACTATAATAATACTACAGATATAGGGGTAGGAGGGTAAAGGGTTAAAAACACTATAATAATACTACAGATATAGGGGTAGGAGGGTAAAGGGTTAAAACACTATAATAATACTACAGATATAGGGGTAGGAGGGTAAAGGGTTAAAACACTATAATAATACTACAGATATAGGGGTAGGAGGGTAAAGGGTTAAAACACTATAATAATACTACAGATATAGGGGTAGGAGGGTAAAGGGTTAAAACACTATAATAACACTACAGATATAGGGGTAGGAGGGTAAAGGGTTAAAACACTATAATAATACTACAGATATAGGGGGTAGGAGGGTAAAGGGTTAAAACACTATAATAATACTACAGATATAGGGGTAGGAGGGTAAAGGGGTTAAAACACTATAATAATACTACAGATATAGGAGTAGGAGGGTAAAGGGTTAAAACACTATAATACTACAGATATAGGGGGTAGGAGGGTAAAGGGTTAAAACACTATAATAATACTACAGATATAGGGGTAGGAGGGTAAAGGGTTAAAACACTATAATACTACAGATATAGGGGGAGGAGGGTAAAGGGTTAAAACACTATAATAATACTACAGATATAGGGGTAGGAGGGTAAAGGGTTAAAACACTATAATAATACTACAGATATAGGGGTAGGAGGGTAAAGGGTTAAAACACTATAATAATACTACAGATATAGGGGTATGAGGGTAAAGGGTTAAAACACTATAATAATACTACAGATATAGGGGTAGGAGTGTAAAGGGTTAAAACACTATAATAATACTACAGATATAGGAGTAGGAGGGTAAAGGGTTAAAACACTATAATACTACAGATATAGGGGTAGGAGGGTAAAGGGTTAAAACACTATAATAATACTACAGATATAGGGGTAGGAGGGTAAAGGGTTAAAACACTATAATACTACTACAGATATAGGGGTAGGAGGGTAAAGGGTTAAAACACTATAATAATACTACAGATATAGGGGTAGGAGGGTAAAGGGTTAAAACACTATAATAATACTACAGATATAGGGGTAGGAGGGTAAAGAGGGTTAAAACACTATAATAATACTACAGATATAGGGGTAGGAGGGTAAAGGGTTAAAACACTATAATAATACTACAGATATAGGGGTAGGAGGGTAAAGGGTTAAAACACTATAATAATACTACAGATATAGGAGTAGGAGGGTAAAGGGTTAAAACACTATAATAATACTACAGATATAGGGGTAGGAGGGTAAAGGGTTAAAACACTATAATAATACTACAGATATAGGAGTAGGAGGGTAAAGGGTTAAAACACTATAATAATACTACAGATATAGGGGTAGGAGGGTAAAGGGTTAAAACACTATAATAATACTACAGATATAGGAGTAGGAGGGTAAAGGGTTAAAACACTATAATAATACTACAGATATAGGGGTAGGAGGGTAAAGGGTTAAAACACTATAATAATACTACAGATATAGGGGTAGGAGGGTAAAGGGTTAAAACACTATAATAATACTACAGATATAGGGGTAGGAGGGTAAAGGGTTAAAACACTATAATAATACTACAGATATAGGGGTAGGAGGGTAAAGGGTTAAAACACTATAATAATACTACAGATATAGGGGTAGGAGGGTAAAGGGTTAAAACACTATAATAATACTACATATATAGGGGTAGGAGGGTAAAGGGTTAAAACACTATAATAATACTACAGATATAGGGGTAGGAGGGTAAAGGGTTAAAACACTATAATAATACTACAGATATAGGAGTAGGAGGGTAAAGGGTTAAAACACTATAATAATACTACAGATATAGGGGTAGGAGGGTAAAGGGTTAAAACACTATAATAATACTACAGATATAGGGGTAGGAGGGTAAAGGGTTAAAACACTATAATAATACTACATATATAGGGGTAGGAGTGTAAAGGGTTAAAACACTATAATAATAATACAGATATAGGAGTAGGAGGGTAAAGGGTTAAAACACTATAATAATACTACAGATATAGGGGTAGGAGGGTAAAGGGTTAAAACACTATAATAATACTACAGATATAGGGGTAGGAGGGTAAAGGGTTAAAACACTATAATAATACTACAGATATAGGGGTAGGAGGGTAAAGGGTTAAAACACTATAATAATACTACAGATATAGGGGTAGGAGTGTAAAGGGTTAAAACACTATAATAATACTACAGATATAGGGGTAGGAGGGTAAAGGGTTAAAACACTATAATAATACTACAGATATAGGGGTAGGAGGGTAAAGGGTTAAAACACTATAATAATACTACAGATATAGGGGTAGGAGGGTAAAAGGGTTAAAACACTATAATAATACTACAGATATAGGGGGTAGGAGGGTAAAGGGTTAAAACACTATAATAATACTACAGATATAGGGGTAGGAGGGTAAAGGGTTAAAACACTATAATAATACTACAGATATAGGTTTAGGAGGGTAAAGAGGTTAAAACACTATAATAATACTACAGATATAGGGGTAGGAGGGTAAAGGGTTAAAACACTATAATAATACTACAGATATAGGGGTAGGAGGGTAAAGGGTTAAAACACTATAATAATACTACAGATATAGGAGTAGGAGGGTAAAGGGTTAAAACACTATAATAATACTACAGATATAGGGGTAGGAGGGGTAAAGGGTTAAAACACTATAATAATACTACAGATATAGGGGTAGGAGGGTAAAGGGTTAAAACACTATAATAATACTACAGATATAGGGGTAGGAGGGTAAAGGGTTAAAACACTATAATAATACTACAGATAT